>NW_027506730.1:0-7500 GCF_021521415.1 Bidens hawaiensis
GGGCTTTTGATGACCAAATCATCCATATAGACTTCCAAGTTTCTCCCAATTTGGGCGTGAAACTCTTTGTCCATTAGTCGTTGGTACGTGGACCCCGCGTTCTTAAGTCCGAATGGCATCATTTTATAACAAAATGTGCCATCGGGCGTCCGAAAGGCGGTTTTGTCCTGGTCATCTACAGCCATGTGGATTTGATGGTACCCCTTATACGCATCCAAGAAGCATTTAAGGCGAAATGGTGCCACCGAATCCACCTTGAGATCAATTTCTGGCAACGGATAACAATCTTTGGGGCATGCTTTATTCAAATCTTTGAAATCTATGCACATGCGCCATTGTTTGTTATTCTTCGGTACCATTACGGGATTTGCAACCCATGTTTGATATTTGCTAACGCGCACGATGCCCGCGTCAAGGAGTTCCTTGACTTGGGTTCTGCACGCGTTGGTTTGCTCGGGCCCCATTACTCTGCGCTTTTGTACGATCGGCGTAACGGCCGGATCGCATTTGAGCTTATGCTCTGCCTTACTCCGGGGTACACCAGTCATGTCGGCTGGTGTCCACGCGAAGATGTCTGCGTTTCGCTGCAGTAAGCGCTTGAGTAAGGTGCGTGTTGGATCAACAATTGTCGGGCCAATGGTAACGGCCTGATCGGGATATTTCCCATTGAATGCCCACTTTTCAGGTTCAGTGATGGTTTGTTTGGCCATCTTCGGTTTGGGTTTAGAGGAGACAGATGCGATGCATACCTGGGGAATGCCCGTGATCATCGCTACGCCTTCAGTTGTTGGCCATCCCATCATGCCGTGGACTGAGGATACCACGGCGTTGAATCTTGCCATCCCGTCTCTCCCGAATAGGATGTCATACGTATGATGTGGTTTTTTCATTACAACAAAATCCACATCCTCCGTGCGTGAATAATTCCCATCGGTGAGAGTGACGGGGAAAGATAGGGTGCCCAAGGGAGTGTTCATGCTGCCGTCAAACCCTTCCATTGAAGCGTAGACCGTCTCCAGGCGTTCCTTGTCTTCATCGTCTAGCTTGTCGAAGAACTGCCTGTACATCACTGTCGACGATGCGCCATTGTCAACGAGGGTGCGGGAGGTGATGTAGTGCCCCAGTTGGCTTTTAATGACAATGGGGCCTTCTTTGTTTGGGCCTCCCGGCACTCGCGGGAAGCGCACTTCTGCTTCCTTCCATGCGCATGGTTCGGTCATCGGTCTCTTTCTTCCTCTGACCTTACCATGGACCATGTTGATGCTGATGTCGACGGGCTTTCGTCCGTTACCCCTGTACCTGTTGTCGTTCCTTCCTCCCTTCTTGATAGATGCCACGAGGTGTGCGAGCCTCCCATCCTTGACGAATGTCTCGACGATGTCCCTCAAGGATGTGCACTCCTCAGTGCTATGGCCCTTTGTCCCATGGAAGTCACAAGACTTGCTTTGATCCGCATTGGGTTTCTGTCGGATCGCTGGGGCTTTTGGCCATGGCAGTTTTTCCGTGGCAAATATCTCCGTGACGCTCTTGGTGAGTGGCGTCCAACGGTTTTTTCCGGTTCGAAGGGTGCGTGTTGTCCCTTCCGCCAACCAGAGGGCGAGAGCTTGAGGGGGTGTCAAAGTTTATCCTTGACTGCCAAATACCTTGCCGCCTCTTTTTGTTTAGCCGGGCGGTTCTCACATTGTTCTCCCTTGTCCTCTGTGTGTAGAGGTTTGTATTCTGGGGGAGATCTCTTCCCAGCTGTTTCTCCGTTTCGGCAAAGCGTTTGGCTGCCGTCATTATGGCATCCCATGTGGATGGCATGCCGTCTTTACCTGTCAGAGTGCGGATAAGTTCTGGGTACTCAGCGCCCTGAATGAAAGCGGCGCGAACGAGGTCTTCGCTGATGTTGCCCAGACTCAGCTTCTTGGAGTTGAAGCGGGTGATGAAGTCCAGTAAGGATTCATCCTCTTCTCTCACACAGTTGAGGATCGTCCACTGCTCCTCAGTGTGCTTCCTCTGTTGACTAAACTGTTGACTGAACTTGTTCTGGAAGTCTGCCCAGTCATAAATGTGGTGGACCGGTAAACGGTCGAACCATGCTCTGGCTGCTCCTACCAGAGTCATCTGGAACATGTAGCACCACGTGGGTTCCGTCCAGTTACTGACGGTTGCCCCCGCAATGAACCTGTTCAGATGGTCATCTGGGTCGGATAGACCATCGTATGTGCCAATGTTGGACATTTGTTTGGCACTCCTCGGGGCGATTGCTTCTGCAATGTCCCTTGCAAATTTTGACCTTCCTGCGTTTGTGGCAGTAGGTCTAAAGGCCTTGGAGAAGTCACGCGAGCTTTTTTCCGTGACTGGTTGGAATGCTTCCCCAAAATTCCTTTTTGGCTGGGGATCCGTTTCCTTACGCTTCCCTTTCGCCCTATGGCGAGGGTTCGCGTCGGTGTCGGAGTCTTCCCTCTCGTCGTCTGAGTACTCGTACTCACTACTCATGTTGAGGTGCTGGCGAGTACTACCGAATTCCTCAGCTTGTTGGACTGAACGCAAGCGTTCGTCCAACTCAGCCTGAAATTCTCTTTGACGTGCCTCGGCCCATGCCTTCACTTGATCAAGTGTTTGGCGAGGGGCTCGAGTTCGTTTTTCCAGCTGGGCATCAGTGAATCCCAGTGGAATATTTACTCCACTTGCCCCTACATGAGTGACTGGGGTAGTGTTCGTAAAATGTACTTCACTTGCCCCAGCTTGGGTGGCTGGGGTAGTGTTTGTAAACATTGTGTTGCCGGTGTTTACCCCAGTGGCTGGGGTTGTGGTTACCGGAATTTCTCTAGTCATCTTGGAAGTTTTGAAAAACTGGAGAAAGATGTAGTTCTAGCTTTATGCACGGATGGCGCCAATGAAGAAACACTAAGTGACCCCGGGCAGATTATGGGTAATCTGGGGGCTAAGTAATGTTTCCCTCGAAGGTTAGGTCCAGCAGAGTAAGTTGTACTTCAGGGAACCTGCAAAACAGACACCGTGAGCTCGTCACTGAGAAGGGGGGGGGGGGTTCCTCCTTGTGACCACCCTCCGGCGTGAGAATCAGTCTATATTGCTCTTTAAATATAAAAGTATATGAATACTATTAGAGCAATTATCAAGTAAGTTATACGAGATAGTAGATGATGAAATGATAATACCATTTGCTGTCTTTTATAGCCGAAGGTGGGTTTCCAAGGGGTTTAGCCGGCCCAACACGCTACCAATTGTAACCTATGCACGTGCCCTACCTGTGAGTGGTGGATAGGTAGCGGCTGACACAGAGCAGGCGTGCCGTGCACTCTTCGTCTTCTACCAACTGCAGGCTAGGCACGTGGTCTGGCAGGAGTTGGTGGGCAGGCGGCGGCTATTGGTCACAGTGCTGTGGCGTGCTGTCTGCCACGCTGCTGTCAGTGAGCTGTCGCATTCTTGGTCAGATCTTTTGTCTTTACCTCGTCAGGTATCACGCAAAAGATCCTCCATCATACGGACTGGCCCATTTTGGCGGGAGTTTTCCCCCTCCCGCCTTTGCTCATTCTTTCAGGTGACACTGAATATTTGCAAGTGTTAAGCCTTATGCGTGTAGCTATGCTGTGCGGGTAGCCTTCCCTGATGGCTTGTATCCGCAACTGCGGGAACAGGCGGGTTACTTTACCATTGGGAGGCTTTTCCCTGCGTATGCAGCTTGCATACTGCGCGTAGGCTTCTCTGAGCATGGTGGGTCCTGCGGGAGTAGATGGTCTTTGCACAGACATCCCTGTTCAAGGTGAGTAGATGGTTTTTTCATGTGCTCAATTTTATGTTTATAATGATTTGTGATGTAAAATGGGTTGATTTTTTTTCATACTTCATGTCAATTAACAATCTGCTAGGGTATATATCTAGTGTAAGTTGAACATATTCAAGGACCTATCAGATTTCTTATATATAGTTTTTCATTTAACACACCGGTCTTTATTTAATTGTTTGTTTTGCTAGCTAGTTCAATTATGATACGTATTTTAGGGTTTTTAGTCTATTGTTGCACTGTATATGTTGTAATTGCTTTATTTACTTATATTTATTATGTGTGGTACTTGTGCATGATATATTAAATACCAGTCGCCCTAACAATACAATATCGATGGTCTAATTGGTCGAGATGGTTATTTTTTAAGACAGCACGACACACGAATGTTGCATGTCCTTGTGAAAGAGTGGATAGTGAGTAAGCCTGGCATGCATACTTGGCTAGTTTGTATGTTAAAGAGAGAGATGATGTAGGAACAAGATGAAAACTTTTATAATTAAAGATCACTTAATTATAGCTGCTATATATAAAGAACGTAAGTTGTACACGTGCAGTCTTAACCTTTTATGAAAGGGAAAATTCCCAGCGATTTTTAGAGAGAGAAGGCCGAAAATAGCCATTTTTTCTGAGAATTATTTAGAATTTGAACTCTTAAGACGGATTGGGAAAGATAATAAATATAAGGGAGCAGGCCAAATCTTTAAAGGAAGTTAGGGAGCAGACCAAATTTGAGAAGATATTCAAGGTAAAGTTTAAATTATTTTGAAATGTTTGAGCAAAAGTTCAAATTTTTCCTAAACTTTTTTTTTCAAAAATCAGTCTTCGAAAACTGTTTTTTTATGTTTCATACCTTTTTTGTCTATGTTTTCAAATTCTAGGAAAAAAATATTTTTAAATCTTGTCTTGAGAGACGAGATTCTATCACCACCACCGCCCACCGTTCGCCACCACCACCGTCCACCCCCACCACCCATCCACCGTCCGTCACTACCATCGATTACCACCCACTACCATCGTCCACCGCCACCATCCATCACCACCACCCACCGTCCTCCACCACCACCGTCGGGGGGTGGTAGTGGTGGATGGTGGTGGTAGAAGGCAAATGGTGGGTGGTGGTGGTAGAATCTCGTCTCTCAAGACGAGATTTAAAAATCTATTTTTCCTAGAATTTGAAAATATGGACGGAAAAGGTAGGAAACATAAAAAAAAGGTCTTGGGAGACTGTTTTTTGAGAAAAAAAAGTTTAGGAAAAATTTGAAATTTTTACTCAAACATTTCAAAATAATTTGGGCTTTACCTTGAATATTTTTTCAAATTTGGTCTACTCCCTAACTTTCTTTAAAGATTTGGCCTGCTTCCTCATATTTATTATCTTTTTCCAATGCGTTTTAAGAGTTCAAATTCTAAATAATTCTCAGAAAAATGCTATTTTGGACTTTCTCTCTCTAGAAAGGACTATTTTGAGAATTTTTCGTTTATGAAAACCAAAGTCATTCGGTCAATTCAATATAAAAAAAGCAACTTAATTATATTATATTTGTATTCATAAAATTTTATTTAATAGCATGATTTTGGTTTAGATGTAATAATTGAATATGAATATTTTTTTTATTTTACTGTATAGTTAGAATACTAGTTTAATAAATTGGATGTGGCTCAATGGTAGAACATTCATTTGACTAGTGAGAGGTAGGGGGTTCAAACCTCACTATCACCAATTTATATGAGAGATATGAGGGATGACTCTGGCTTGCCAGGGTTCGAGTCCCGATCTCACCCGGTTTTACCGACTCCTCGCTGTCGTGCCGTTTGGCGGGCGTGAGGGTCGGGTTTTATCCGGGGAATCCCTCAATAGGTGGACCGCTAGGGGCTCCGTCCGTTCGGACTCGTGACAGGCTCGGGCTACCTTTAGCCAATGGGGGCTGTGTAAGGAGTACCCGACGTTACTTAGTTAGTCGTTCCAAAAAAAATAATAGTTTAATAATCGTTTATAATATTTTCTTTAAAATTGTCAATTGTATTTACTTGGAAAAAAAATGCTTTGTTAAAAAGTTTATAGAAATGGTAAAAACTGTCTTTTACCTAAAACAACATCACCTTTTCTTTGTTTTATTTTTATTTATATAATATATAAAAAGATACTTTGATTAAAAAATTTAATCAAGTATATTGTATTTTCATCAAATTTGTTTACTAATCTACAAGGTAAATAAAGGTCATGCATGGTAACATTTTTCAAAATATATTTGTTGTAAAACTAGTACAAATATATATTTATCGTGTGATTCCACATACCCAACCTGTTTCCAAACGGACCACATTTTATAATACTTGGTGATACAAAACCACCTTTTTAAATAACAATATATTTGATAAATACTTATAAAACATCCATTCGAAAAAAGACTCCAATAATGAATAACTTAAATGGGACAAACTATTATGTGTTGTGTATTGTAAGGATAGGCAAATAGTTGGGTATTGGTTATGACCCACTACTTTATCGATACCAAGTATATTAGTACTGAACTGGCACTGATACCAAAACAAGCATTTCGGTACCGTACCAATACCGATATCACGTTTTAAGAAAATAGGGATTGAAAAATTCAAGATCAGGATCTGTATGATACCGTGCTCATCCCTAGTATATTGAATTAAATTGAAATGAGATGCATTTCTAATATCAATGCATTTGTCAGAATGATAAAATTACTAACTAGATCGTAGAATGAGAAATGAACTTCGCAACAATTATAAAATCGAATTTGGTGGTAATAAAATCCAATGGTATATTGGTGGTGGGATAAGACTTATACTTTGTTCCCGAGTTTCATTTAAAGAAGGAAAGGGAAGGAAAATGAGGGATGAAGAAAATATGTGTTCCCAAGTTTCATTTAAGAAAGAAAAAGAAAGTAAAAATATAAAAGGGGTGTTTTCGAGTTTTATTAAAAGAAAGAAAAGAATGGGAAGGGAGAGAAAATGATGAGTAAATTAAGAGAATTTGTATATTTTCAATTTGGAAAGATTTGGAAGGAAAATAAATTGAAGAAAATAAGGAGATGCCAAAAAAAAAGATAAGAAGAAAAAGCTTTCTTTTCCTTGCTTTTCTTTTCATAAATGAACTCGAGAACATAGCATTAGTGACCATAAGGTTCTGGGTTCGAACCTCACAAAAAGGGGTTTTTTTCTTAAATATTGAGTTTCCTCCTGAATTGGTGGCTTGGTGGTGGATATGATCGCGTGGTACCACTGGTGGCACAATGATACTCCAGTGATCTGTGAGTGATCCAAATTAGTCATTCAAAAATAAATAAATAAATAAATAAATAATTTGATTTCTGACGAAAGGGTATATTCGACATTTTAATTAAATATTTCCTCGGAAACGTGTCTCTATATACCTTTCTATAACTATTATTAGTATTTTTGTATGAATAACACTCATCATGATAGCTACAAACGACAAACCTTTTATTTAATAACAAGAATTTTAATACATTAATCACTTTATCTATTATAAGGTAGCATTTATTGTTTATATTATATTATAAGAAGCTTTTCATTTTCAAACGTATGTTTCTCTTTATTTTTATAAATGATGTTGCTTTTTTAAGTTTTATTGCTTTTATATTGAATATCAAAGATAGAGAGTAGATAGAAATCAACTGAAAAAAGTAAACTTAATACATAAATTGTGGAAA
>NW_027506730.1:12500-33674 GCF_021521415.1 Bidens hawaiensis
TACTTTTATAAGTCGTGAATCATGAAAAAAAAATTACTCCTAAGTCGTTTACTTGTACAATACATTACTTTACAAGCTAAATGAGACCTTAATTACAAATTATAAAATACTTCTTTGTATACAAAATTTGTAGCACATGTTTCGTTCTGATTTGACCCGAGACAATCATTGAATACATACGGGTTATTTTTAAAAATGGTGACTTTGATTCATGTCAACACCACCTTAATAAAAACTATTAAAACCTCAAAGGCATGTGGAGGACCTTACATAATTTTGTTTATTGTGAGGACGACACGAACCAACGTAAATTTTTCTACGGGACTAAAGGTATCCTCGTAATCGATTCCAAACTCTTGAGAAAATATAACAAACCATAATAAAGAATAAAATAATCAAATAAAGAAATGAAGAAATGAGAAAGAAAAGAGAAGAAGTAAAATGGAAGGCTTCCACCATGGTATAAATAGAATTTCTAACTGTTGTCCCACATCGCTAGATTACAAAACTTGTAAGCCCTTTAAAAGAAAGAGAGTTCACATGATAATATTCTTATGTGCCAAATCACACCCAGTAGTCCTAGCGGAGGGTGCGAAGCACCCGACATGCACGGGCTCGGGCTCGGCGAAGTGCGATGGGCGCAATGAGGCGCTTTGATGGCGCACTTTGCACGCCGCCTTAGTATTTTTTTGCAACTTCGCGATACGCGAAGGATTCCTTCGCGATACGTGAAGAAGTATGCAACGTGTCGAGCTACGTGGCATAGCTAGGGCTGACTCGACAACCCTACTGCAACTTCGCGATACGCGAAGATGCTTCGCGATACGCGAAGATGCTCAATTTCAAGTATAAATAGGGCTGAAATCTGGACGTCACAAATCGTTCAGTTTCATTTTCTCTCTCAAAAAAAAAAATTTCTTATATATAAGGCTAGTATTATACCCGAGTAGTTGTAACGGTACCTCTCCGATTGAAAGGAACTTTTATAACACGAATCCAAAAGCTCTACCTAATCAAGGTATGACATTGTGCCATCGTGTAAAGTTTCATGTCTCGTGATTATCGTTATGATTATGGGTTTATACTAATAGAGATATACTACATTGTGCTTAATCTAGGTGCTTAACATCAGAAGGCTTGTTAAATATAAACTTGCAAGGTGAGACATTCGAGTTTTTTTTTTTGCACAACTCACATTTGCGTGAGACAACTGATTTTCCAAAGCTGTCATGATGCTTTTATAAATCTATTAAACTCATGACAGATAGTCCAAATATTTTCAAACGATTTTAAATACATTACAGTGATTAAGTCTCTGTTGACTTACGGGATGGTTACTACTGGTATTGTGGGGTTTTGTATACAAGGCTTGCCTATTGGGCTATCACACGTTACTTATTGGACAAGTGTTAGCCAATAAGTAATATGACCACAGTCATAGATATGGTCGAGTGACAAGTACCTTTCGGTAATTTGTAAGCAGGCAGATGTAAAAACATCTTAATGCTGTAACTGTAAAACGTGTCATTCATAAATGAATGTATTCACCAGTATTTTCTGCTGATCAAATATTTTTAAACATGTTTCAGGTGACTTGTTAGAGACAAAGGAATGATGCCTGCGGGCTTCCAGTTTAAATAAGTGGCTTGTCACCAGAATAAAGAAACATGTTTTGTAAATTGGGGTTCATCCCTATAAAACTGATGTTTGTAAAAAAATGGGTTTTTATCATAGTTTATGAAATAAGAATTATGGTGTTTTTATAACTCTGATTCATTTTCCTAACTACGGTTCTGATGAAATATTCCGCTGCAAATTATTTTAATAAACATCGATACCACCACTCAACGTTCGCGGCCCCCCTCCCGGGGTATAGGGATCAGGGGCTGTGACAGAAAACTGTAGCAACCAAGCGGGCCTTGTACCGTTGTATCGACCTGTTGACTTTTCACTTAATTTTAAAGATTCACTTACACAAAACTGGTTTTACATCATTCGGTTTTTCAATCAATTCCCATGTCTGATTTTCGTGTAAAGCGCCCAATTCATCTTCCATTGCAAGCACCTGATCAGTTAACACTGCTTGAACAGATTCTAGTTCACTTTATATGGTTTCAGCCAAGGTTGCAAAAGTCGCTAGACGGACCCTAGGCGGTCGACTGGGGAGTTGGGTGTACTCAGAGTACTCCGGGAGTACTCGGAGAGTACTCGGACATGGTAAATATAAAGAAAATTAATTTTTAGATATTATATATATATGTCAAATATCATTATTTTACTAATATTTATAACAAAATATGTAAATATCAATATAAATAGAAGAAATACACAATAAATTATTCTAAAAATTACGAATCATTAATTAAAATATTGATATTTGTTATTTAATATTATATAAATAAGAATTATGTTTTGCTTTTTAAGTCAAAATTGGCTCAAATCCACCGACTAAATATGATTCTGGCCGAGGTTGGCCAGCTTTGATCGATTCTTAGTAACTAGGCGGAGTTAAAGAAACTCCCCTTGGCGACGTACCTTGTAGCGAGTACTCCGGGAATACTCGGCCTTGTAAATCTACTTTTATAACATTGGTTTCAGCGATAGCCACATTTGCATACTTAGGGTTAGGTTGCCTTACTCTTTCTGACCGAAAAACAAAAGATGGGCCCGTTTTGGTGTTACTTGTTGCATTTTGACCAGGTTGCTCGCTCGGGGACAGACCCGTTTGCCAGGATTATCATTTTGGGGACACACTTTGAATTTCTTCGGTTGGGCTTTCAGCTGAGTCTGACTTGTTTTCAACTTCTTCCAACTGTAGAGAAGCTCTTTCATCTAATTCATTCTTTAAATCAACCGAATCAGATAGTGGATTGTACTTTGTTGACCACCACGAAGATGCTTCATAAAAAATTACATTCCGAGATATGTAGCATTTCCTGGTTAACGGCTCGCAACAACGCCATCTAATTTGTTCTTAAATCCAATATATATATATATATGTTATATTTGCATGTTATTAAAAATATTATTGTTTAGTAAAGTAATAATGTAAAAAAAAACAAAAAATCAAAATCCAATCGAGATCAGACCGAATAATAAGTTTCGGTTTTGGTTTTGTCAGATTCGGGTGCGTCGGGTATGAGTATAAGACTGAGAACAAATTCTTTAGTGAAGAAGATGAAGATGTGGAGTCAACTAGTTGCGTACTTGAACTGAGAACATAGGGTATGGGATGAAGGTCAGGGTAGGGATGGCTGTTGTTTAGTAAAAAAGATGGGCTGAGGGAATGGTTGAAGTAATTTAAATAAAATATCAATAGAATTTAAAAAAAGCATTGAAGAGGGTTTGAAGATGAATTATTACTTTTTTTGGAAACCAAAGCTTTTAACGGTGTAACCTGCTAACACGTGTCTCAGTGTAACATTTTCAATAAAAGTGTAAGATCCCGAAACCTGGGAATCCTACAGTTGGTCATCATATCCAAAAATTCGCAAAAATTTAAAACCCAACAAGTTCATCTTATTAAAATCAGTTCAGAGTAATAAACAACGGAATATTAAATATCAAAATCCTAAAAACACCAGGAAGAATGCCCAAAGCCAAAATTTAAATGCTTAAAATAATAAATGAAAAGAAAACAGTTTGCATTATTATTCTCCAACTAGATATGCCTTCAACTGTCCGAGTAGTCTCAAGCACGTCCACGCGGTAGTTCCCTACTTCTCAGCCTGAAAATCAATCTAACATACTCACAAAGTCAGCTAGAGCTGAGTGAGTTCAAGTTTTCATAAACAATATTCATAATTTTATTTCAAAGGGTATAGATCTAAAACAGTAGGGGGAATAATAAGCAAATAAATAAATAAATATCACCAAATACTACATTCATGGTCGAACACACGTACACGGGCCTCTCTACCACGAGTCAAGACTCGAGTAATATATTTGACCCAAACGCGGTAAGACATAAGCACGTGACACGAGCCTCTCCACCACGAGTCATACCCCGACTAATATATTTGACTCAGTCACGGCTTACACATCCAAACACGTGATACGGGCCTCTCCACGACAGGTATAACCCGAGTAATATATTTGACCCGATCACGGTTTAACATACAACGGGCCTCTCCACCACGGGATTTTAAAACCCGAGTAATATATTTGACCCACCATAATGATTATAACGCCACATGGGCCTCTCCACCACGGGATTTGAAAACCCGAGTAATATATTTGACCCGGCCGTAATCACCATGCACACACACATCAATAAGCCTACTCACATAATTCTTAGTCACACAGAACTAAATGATATCAACAATCGTAGGCTATAAGGTAATATATAATAGTCAGTCCAAAATATGAACTAGAGTAAACAGGTCTACTCGTATTCAGTTAACACCAAGCCTAATAACATCCTCGAGTCTACACCATAAAAAATGTATATAACCTTAAGGAATTTATGACCAAAACGAGTCTAAAATATCCTAAGGTATAGAATATAATTCACCAGGATTTCATAAATGCACAAGTATTAACAAGACAATACAATGTCCTTCAAATTGTTTTAACGAGTAAAATCGGGTAAAGTTGCAGTTGAGTGTATATGCCAGCCCAAAACGTAAAAATAGTTAAAAAGGGGCATCATGAACTTACCTGATATGAGGTGCACTAACAATGAACAAGAGAATCCCTAAGTATTCCCACGACTCAAATGCCTGTCAGATTACACGCAAAGATTACTAACGGAACCGAACCGACTCGTTTATCCTACGAGGCGTTCTAGCATGATTTGATTTACCTAATGCCTAGGCCTTACCAAGTTCAATTACAACAGCCCCTGGGGCCTTGTATTTACCAAAACCTCCCTTAGCTAATCCCGGTGACAAAGGATCCCCAAAATACCCTCGGAAGTTGCTAGTTGAACGAATATGCATGTTTATGAGTTGTTTATGCTCTTAACAACCAACTCAGCCACGTGTGGACCAAATTTAATAAAATCACAGCCTACAAGTCCACATGACGCTACACGAGTTGGATGGGTCGGTAATTCGCAAGCATAACGCACAAACTACCAATGAATGTGAATTTGCGTTGTATCGACCCGTTTGAGTAACCGACAACCAATTCTGCCCCAATACTTAAAAAAATAATTTTTCCACAGCCATATATCAAACCGAAGCAGCACAAACTGAATTGGTTGTTAATTCCTTCAAATCTCGCGCTAAACGCAACAATTTAACAATCTAGCCAACCGAACACTAGTTTTCAATCTATCACTAATTGACCAATCAAACAAAAACCATAGCTCATGATATTAAAGTATGTTACACTAGACATACCTAAGAAGATGACGGAGAAAGAACCTTAACAAAATCAGCCCCGAAAGATGCACGAAAGGGCAGCCCCCGGTTAAGCCTAAAACGAACGTATCGATCAATAACGAGTATAACTTGCAGATTTTAGCATGCGAAGATGCATTTTATTACATTAGAAAATCATTGGAATAAATTATGAAACTTTTACCAGAGTTGTATAAATGTCCTGGGTATCTAAAAATATTTTTATTATATTTTTCCAATTCACATAAAACTCATAAAAATTTCTCCAACACAGAAAGGTACGTGCAGCTATTTCAGTGTGCAGAAAAAGTGTTTTATTTGTTTAAAAATCATTACCAAACCAAATTAAACGATTCCAATTGGGTTGTAATCTTAACTCAAAATATGAACTTTCAGAAGTGGAATCAACCAATTTGGACTTGTCAAAAAAGAGTTATGATGTCGGGAAAACTGACCAGAATCCGTCACCCCTCATCAGCTTTGACACATGACCTTATCAAATCATAAAAACCATTCAAATCTTGTCCAAAAATTACAAATTATATCTTTCTAGAAACTAGACTCAAAGTAGAACATCATAGAAACAAGAATATATCAAAAACAATAAATTTTCATCATGTTACAGACCGAACAATAAACAAGTACGAAGCTGTCAGAAACTGTTATCATCAAAACTCAACCCTAACATGTTCAACAAAGGGTTTAATGGTGAAAAAGACTTGCATTAATATTACACTAACCTTGAATTGGAGTTTGGCACCTTGGAATTGGCTGGAAAAAGAAAATTTGGTTGTGAGGGGAGCTGCAAACATCGTCGATCGGACAAGGGGGAAAGGAAAAGGAATTAGGGTTTTGATATAATAATTTTACATTTAGGTCTCCCAACCTGCATAATTTAATATCTTGGACCAAAAGTGAACAAATAAGAATTACAAGAATGACCAGGCGGTCCCTGAAGTTGGAAGATCAAATCCCGAATATTTTACAAACTCTACAACCGTTCATGCCGTCAAATGAAGATTAGCGGTTGCTACATACAAATCTAGTCCTTCAAATTATGAGAGGTGATGTCTTGAGTAAAAAGATGGATATATGGACTTTAAAAATGTACTACAAGGCAATAAATTAGAAAGATGAAACCCCGCTTTTGAACAAACTTTTATAGATGATCGAGCCGATTAACGAAATTTCTGGACGTTACAAAAAGGTAATATAATAATGTTTTTTTATTTTCAAATAAATAAGTTTGATTTTTTTTTTGATACCCATTATTTTTACTTTCATATTTTCCATACAGTTTTGCATGTATTAGAGCATTCTCATCCTATCCTCTAAATTTTTGTAAGGGAAGTTTATAAATTATGGGATGGGGTTTCAAAAAGTTCGCGGCTCATTCGAAGCTCATGTGAAAATATCTTGAAAAAAGCTCGATTCTAAATGAGCTCGACTCGACTCAATTTCTAAACGAGTCGAGCTTGAGCCAATGGTCAGCTCGGTCCAGGCTCGACTCGTTAGCTCGGCTCGTTGGCTTGTTTAGATTAACCCTATATTTTTAATGTTTATATATAATAATAGCATACAAAGAAATAAATAAATAAAAGTATACATATATAATGTCGTTCGACCCATAAAACCTTATAAAAATAACAAAAATAAAACATATAAAATTATAAATTCTCTAGTTTATAAATTTCATGTAATATGCATGTTAAAATTATAATTTTTGTCTTTTATATATCAAAATGTGTAAAATAAAAAATAAAAAATAATAAATAAAAAAGTTTAAAAAATTTATTTATGCTGGTATTAAATTTTTTAATCAAAAAATATTTATTAAAAAGAAAATTTACGGATTAAAAAGAAAAAAGTTAATTATAAAGCTATTAATAAGAAAGAGAGATGCATTTAATAAGAGAGAATGGTGAGAAAATTTTGTAAGGATGTATCTTGTGTGATGCCATGTGGCATTAATAAACTTTTATTATATATATATATATATATATATATATATAAAGTTTTAATTATGCTAAATTTAATTTTCAAATAATGTGATTATTTATTTTTGGGGCATTTATATATTTCCCCTTCCTAAACATTGAAATTACATATTTCCTCAAACCTTGCTTAAAAAACATTGTACATTATTTGGAAATATGTAATTTCCCTTGTTTAGGAAGGGGAAATATGTAAAAATCCCTTTATTTTTTATCTTTAATTTAATGTTCTAAATGTAGTCATTCTAAAAAACTTTTAAACATTAAACCATGATCAATTATATCTAAAAAATTTGAATTCCTACAATTCAGATTTTTTCTAAAAAGTTATAAATCCGAATTCTTTGTTTTTTCGGAAACCATCAATTTCGTTTTTTTAGTTTCATAAACATTTATTACATAATCAATTTCAACAAAACAAATCTTATCTTACTCTACTAATAAAAGAAAATGTTGATGCTTAGGTGTCAAGCCTACATTCACTCTTAGCCTAATATTTTTATCCTAATTCCTAATCTCTCATCTTATTCATCCTAACTATCCATTAGTCAAAACTATTTTGTCAATTGAGTTATAATATAGTTAGATGGATTTTATTATTTTTTAAAAGGTGTATAAATGCGACGTTTACAATCACCCTTCAAGAAAAATTGATGCTAAATAGAATCAATTATTAGGTTGGTTGTGGTTTTTCAACATTGCATAAAATATATATTTAGGTGTGCATATATGTTTTCTAATGACATTATGCTCTAGATTATAGTCTATATGCACATTGATCATTAATCTTTTAAATATTATCACATGAAAAATTACATTAAGTCCATATTTTCCATCAGTACGGGTGGTGAATCATGAAAAAGATACTTTTATAAGTCGTGAATGATGAAAAAAAAATTACAATTCATAAGTCGTTTACTTGTACAATACATTAATTTACATGCTAAATAAGACCTTAATTACAAATTATAAAATAATACTTTGTATACAAAATTTGTATTACGTGTTTCGTTCTGATTTAACCTGAGACAATCATTGAATACGTATGTGTTATTTTTAAAAAATGGTGACTTTGATTCATGTCAAAACCACCTTAATAAAAACTATTAAAACCTCAAAGGCATGTGGAGGACCTTACATTTGTAGTAGCCTGGTTTTATCATCGTCAAGGATACCTTTTGATTTATTATATGGTATGATAAGCTATACACAATATCAATCATGAGAAATATTTTAAGAATCACATTTGAAATATCGGACCTTATCGGACCTTATTTATTTCATTTATTTTTACCTTTAATTTTGTTTATTTTTTTCAAATAACAGACCTTGTTTATTTTTGTCATTTGACAAATTCCGTGTAATACATGGGTTTAAAAGCTAGTACTATCATATTGATTCACTTTTGAATTTTCTTCACTTTAATATGCCATAGAACAACAACTAATTTTTAAAAGTGTTTCAATTAATTTACTCATGGATATTTTATTCAAATCAGATCACTAACTCTTCAAATCGAGTCTTGGCGTTGTTTTGTGCGTCAAGAAATAAATGGATGATAAGATGTGAGGGTTGAAATTTGCAATATATGTAGTTAAATTAAAAAACGGTAATTATATTAAAATTTAAAAATAAAAAATAAAATTCACGTCGCCATCCAACATAAACATAAAAAAAAGATAAAAAGATTTCATATGTGAAACAAAAGAGAAAAAGACTAAAACACATGTTAAAACTTTAATTTAATAAAATATGAAAGTTGAGAGACTTAATTAGAAACTTTTTTAAGTTAAGGGACCTAATTGAAACACTTTTAAAACTTGGTTACTATTCCATGAAATTGCCCTCTAGATAAACATCAATTAGCGTAAAAAAATCAAGCATATATTTTTTGTTCATCATTTTCACAAGGGGCAATTTCATAGAATGTTAACCAAGTTATGATGAACAAAAAAACACTATGTTTTTTTAGTACATTAATTGATGTTTATCAAGGTTAATGAATAATGATGGTGAGTCATATTAGGGGAAATTATCAAAATGATTCTTTAGAGAAGAGAGAATCCCATTATGTCTCTGTTTTTCGATGATTCCCAATTTATCCCCTCAAAACTCGTTAGCTCCGACACATTTGTGTTTGCACCGACGAGATTTTAGAGCCAATAATAGGTTGCCACGTGTTCACAAATCCGTCGACATTGGCAAATTTTGATCTAAATTGTCAGCTCCTACAAATTTTAAACTGAACCCGATGTCCCGCCTGAAATCAAAATTGGCCAACTCCGAGTAATTTATTCTATAAGTTTAAAATGCCGATTTGTATATTATTTTATTTAATTTTACTCATAATTTTTTTTCTTTAATAGCTTCTAATGTATAAAGTTTTATAAAAATACAACATTGAAACATCCATATATTTATCCGCGTCTGCATAAATTCTGTTCCAAACCGAGCCGGGTCAAATGTTTATTGAACGTTACAATATAAATTTGATCTGACTCAGTTTTAAGTAAAATTTATATTGGCACGCAGCTAAAATAAGAGCATCTCAATGGTATATTCGAAACTTTGGAAACTTATATGTTGAAGAGTTGTAAAAGAAAATTAAATATGAGTAAAATTAATTATAATAATTAAATATTAAAAAAACAATAACTTAGTTTGGTCGTCCACACCACTTTTGGTTCAAACCTACGTGTTGACGGATTTTGAACACGTGGCTGGTTTTGATTGCCTTAAACAAAACTTGCCGGTGTCAATGGATTTAATTCAAAACTTGTCGCTACCGACGAATTCTGTATGAACATTTTTAGAATATTCAAAAAAGAGGGTCAAATAGGGATCTTTCTTGAAAATGACTCTTGGGACTTTTCTCTTCATATTATGATGACAATATTGTTAACCTTGGAATTGGTTCACAAGTGATTCACAACATAAATAATTAAGTTTGCGACCTGAAGATGCTTCTTGACTGAACAAGAAAAAAAAAGAAACACAAATTGGCTCCAAGATATTACTCGACAAACACAATTAGCCAACAAATGGTTTATGCTTTATTGATAAAAGACGAACTAAAAACTCAAATAAAACATCGATGCTGGGTATACATGTACCCAAGTTCTTAATCCTATTCTATCAAATACAAAATTTGAATCCAAAACAAATACGATTAGAATGGGTGGAGTTATTATAATAAGTGGAATGTGTATAAAAAGTGTAAGAAGTAATCCGGTGTGTTAGATATGATGATCAAATGGTCTAGATGGAAAGCGGGTTTTATAGGCTGTGTGTTTTGTTTTAATACTTGTTTTATAACACTCTAGGGGCATAATCGTCTAGTGTGTTATATTATATATGGAAACCTAATCAATATGTGATTATTATATTTTAATCCAAAATTAAAATACGACACCAAAAACACATTGTAATCTATATTACAGTGTGTTTTAAATCGCAACACCAAATTTTAATCCATATTTATAACATAACACCAAGAACAAAAAACACACTTAACAGAAACACACCAATAATTAAAACATAATTAGTATTAATTCCGTCCGTACACCGCCGTGTTCCGCCACCGCCGCTGACACCGCCGTGTTCTAATCTAAAACTGCCCAACAGCACCACTAGAAACCACCATTACCACCGCCGGAACTCGTCAAGTTAAGATATCTCTCTTCATTCAACCCGGAAATCGGCGCCACCGTCTTCGCCCGCCATTTCTCTGGTCGTCCACCATCTCCGGCCGCCGCCACTCACCACCTTTGAAACTCGTCAAGTTAAGATATCTCTCTGTATTCAACTCGGAAACCGGTGCCACCGTGTTCGACCGCCACTTCTCTGGTCGTCCACCACCTCCGCCCGCCACCACTCACCACCGCCAGAACTTTCAACCGGAAACCGGTGCCACCGTCTTCGGCCGCCACTTCTCTGGTCGTCCACCATCTCCAGCCGCCACCACCTTCCCCAGACATACTTGCAACCATCTAGAAAGGGGAGGTTGAAATCTATGGTGGTCGGAATCACGAATGAAGATGGTGGTCACGAATGAATGAATGATAGTTTCCTTAATATAAGCAAAAAAAATAGGGATGAGAATTAAAATCAGATTTAAAATCCATAATTAAAATATGTTATTGTTTACAATCATGCCCCTATGTGTTCTATTGAATCTAACGGCCCAAATCTCTTCTTACATATTCTAGGAAATATTAACTTCTTATTCTAACCTCCCTCGGATTAGAATAAAATAAAATAAGACTAACTTATTGGATAAGACTAACTTATCTATAATAATAAAATAATTATTATATTAAATCTCCTCCAAGCCACCCCATGATATTTACCGAACCGCACTTTATTCAAATATCGCTTCGTTTAATACTCCCTCTCGATATTTGCTTCTATCATACCCATTGCATTGCAGAACTCCATGATCTTCTCTAGAGACAAACTCTTTGTGAACATATCAGTAACTTGTTTCATAGTATTCACATATTTGAAATTGATTTCACCTTGCAACACTTTCTCATGAATAAAGTGATAGTGAACTTCAATATGTTTCGTACGAGCATGAAATGCAGGATTCTCAGCTAACATAATTGAGGATATATCATCTCCAAATAGCACCACTTTATTACTAGACTTTTGATTTAGCTCCTTTAATAATTTTACCAACCAGACACTTTCTTGAGCTGCCAGCTGCACAATATTCTGCCTCGGTAGTAGATAAAGACATAGTTGGTTGTCTCTTACTACACCAAGATATAGCCCCTGCACCAATCATAAATACATACCCCGTCGTCAAACGTAGGGTAGACACATCCTTCGCATAGTCAGCATCACAAAAATCAATTAAATCCAAACTCGACTCCCTCTTAAACTTTACACCACGCGTAGGGGAGGATTTAGCATACCTCATTTCTCGTCGAACAACATCCAGATGAGGTTTTAACAGTTTCTGCATGAATCGACTAAGTACTCCTACCGCGAAGGCCATATCATGCCTCGTCAGTGTTAAATAAATAAGACTCCTAATGAGTCTACGATACATTGTAGCATCGCTTAATTCCTTACCAACATCAGCTTGTAATTGTAAATTTGCTTCCATTGGCGTGGTTGCTGGTTTCGAACATTCCAACCCGAACTTCACCATCAGGTCTACTACATACTTGTGTTGATGAAGAATAAAAGACCATCATCCTCATACTTTACTTCTAGGCCTAAAAAATGACTCAATCGACCAAGATCCTTCATACGAAACTGCGCATTCAGATTCTTCTTTAACTGACTTATCACGTTAACTAAGTCATAGGTGATGATCAAATCATCAATATATACCAGCACTACTGCAACCTTTTCACCTTCAGTTCAAACAAACAAACTTGTATCAGCAAGTGTAGGAACAAATCCGTTTGCTTCCAAAAACTCTCTGATCTTTCCGAACCAAGCTTGCGGTGATTGTTTTAGCCCTTACAACGCCTTTTTTAATTTCCAAACATGATTCGGAAATTCTTTGTTCACAAACCCACTCGGTTGTTCCATATAAATAGTCTGATCCAAATCTCCATAGAGAAATGCGTTGCTCACGTCCATTTTCCATAAATCCCACTGTCTCTTTGCAGCTATTGCGAGGACGACACGAACCAACGTAAATTTTTCTACGGGACTAAATGTATCCTCGTAATTGATTCCAACGTCTTGAGAAAACCCTATAGCAACAAAGCGGGCCTTGTACCACTCTATCGACCCATTGACTTTTCGCTTAATTTTAAAGATCCACTTACACGAAACTGGTTTTAGATCATTCGGTTTTTCAATCAATTCCCATGTCTGATTTTCGTGTAAAGCGCCCAATTCATCTTCCATTGCACGCACCCAGTTCTGATCAGTTAACACTGCTTGAACAGATTCTGGTTCACTTTCTATGGTTTCAGTGATAGCCATATTTGCATACTTAGGGTTAGGCTGCCTTAGAGCATTCTCATCCAACCCCTTATATTATGTGAGGGTTGTTTTTATAATTTAGAAAGTGATTTAGGGTGCTGTGAGTGAAAGTGTTTATATTTTAGAAAAAGTAGTGATAGCCATATTTGCATACTTAGGATTAGGCTGCCTTAGAGCATTCTCATCCAACCCCTTATATTATGTGAGGGTTGTTTTTATAATTTAGAAAGTGATTTAGGGTGCTGTGAGTGAAAGTGTTTGTATTTTAGAAAAAGTAGTGATTTTTCTGTATATTTGAAAAGTTACTGTTCATTCCCTATAAATTTTTAATATATTTTGAAAGTGGTTGTGAGTAAAGGAAAGAGAAAATGTAATGATAAAAGGTATAAAAAGTATTATTTAATTGAAATAGAGAGAGAAAATAAAGTGAGTTTTAGTGTAATTTTTGGTTTGGAGATAGGGCATGGGATGAGAATGCTCTTACTCTTTTCGACCGACAAATAGTAGATGGGCCCACTTTGGTGTTACTTGCTGCATTTTGACCAGGTTGCTCACTCGGGGACAGACCTGTTTGCCAGGATTATCGTTTTGGGGACACACTTTGAATTTCTTAGGTAGGCTTTCTGTAACACCCCAACCCATAACAGGCTGACGTGTCACTATTACAAATATCATAAACCAACACAATCTATTTAAAAGGAATAAAAATAATCCAGGTGCAACCAACGAGTTAAAACCAAACCGAAAGAAAATCCTAAGTCCAATTTATTAAATGTGAAAATAAATAAAAGTCTTTATTCTTGAGCTTCATTTTACTCTCATCCCTGATTTCCCGGATTACCTGTTAACAAATAAGACAAACAAAAACACGAAAATACGGCTAACGAAAAAGAACAATAGTAAATGTAAAGACAGACATACAGAAAACACCACATATACTGAACTGAAGAAAGGACTGAATTGACACCAAAACTAATACGAACACAAACTCGAAATCCACACCGAAACAGAAACAAATGATTTACCTAATCCAAACCATAATCCGACACATGGTCATAACGTAATCAGATGCATATATATAAACATATTAAAACATATCAGAAACAGAGCATATACAGATACTAAACTACATGACCGTGATGTAATAATAATAAAATAGGTCGTGTCACACAGAAGCATCCAGAGCCAGAAACAGAGGGGCACACAGCTAGCTAGTCCATGCACCTATGAGATGGAACGTGTGGCGTACACGCATTGTTCCATCTCTCAGGAGTCAGGAGTCGGAGCTAAGATCGATCTATACGCCTCTAGGGGCCAGAGTGCTATACAAGCACAAGCTAGAGATGCCGTGAACTTTGATTACGCACTGTCACGATAAGTGCCATGTCGTTGACACCCCAACGACAAGTCATAAATGCTCGGGTAACAGAGTACTGAAGCTAAATTCGTATAACTAAATTCGAACAGGAACATGCAACAATGAATACAAAATATATATAACCTATTGCATGTTAAAAACTTAATATTAACATACCATACGGATAAACTGAACTCAATCTGAAACTGAAAAATAACAAAAATCCGCACTACGAAGTGACGGACATAGAATATAATATAGAACCAGTACTATGAGTGAAGAAAACTAAAATCCGTACTACAAAGTAACGGAATATAATTAATACTAACAGGAAACAAAAACAGAATCTGTACTGCGAAGTAACGGAATATAATTAATACTATGAGTGAAAGAAACCAGAAACCGTACTACGAAGAAATGGAATAGAGTTAATATACTATGACTAAAACTAAACAGAAACCGTACCTTAATCCAAAGAAGCGAAGCAAATGAAAAAGCCATCCATAACATGTATAATAGCCAGATATCCAAGCAAAATCGAACGTATCAGAGGCTAAATTGTTGGACAATTAAAGAGTGAGATAGCAACCATAGTTCGCCCTCAGGGTTTCGCAACGGGGCTAGTATCACCGAACGACAAAAGGAACGAATAGCGGCAGTTTAATAACATGGTTGCGGAGCCAACTACTGCGCTGTAGCGTGACGTGATGATGGTGGCACCCAGCGATCTGAACTGGCTGTCAAAGCGGCGGCGGTGGTTGTGTCCGGCGACAAATACGGCGGTGGTGGCGGTTCTTCAACGATTCCGGCAGTGGTTGTTATGGCAGTGACGGCGGAGTAGAAACGACCGTCGATGACTACAATATTTTCCCGTAGAACATTAACTTGCAACATTTTTTTATTAGGCTAATAGATAAGATCTAAGCTTGAATAATAAATATCTTCCAATCCCTTTTCTTGCGGTGGAATTGGTTGAAACAATTTCGGAAACTATATCATGGAAACTTTTGAGTCAAAATAAATTGATTGAAATGAATTTGGAGATCACGTTGTACAGCGGCAATTTCAGAAGTAAAACATGGCCATCCAAAGTTTGTATATATATTCTTTCTAAACTTTCATTTGTTTGCTAAATTACATATAACTTTTCCATTTTAACTTACTTTAAATGAAACCTCATACTTGCATGCATGACTAACTTAAATTCTTAGGAAATACCCTTTTCAACAATTTTTAATAACTCAATAGATCATGGCACAACAGTATTTAACATTCACTGTGTTTACTATTATTGTTATTATTATTACTAAAAATTACTTAGAATTTATGGCATTGAAATCCCATTACGGAATGACGATTTCACTAGCGGAAAATCAGGAAGTCGACTTCCAATTTCAAGTTTCAAATTGCATCCTAGGATATAAATTATTTAAACATATTAAATCTTTTAATATGATTCGATAAACCCATGCTTTAAAAATCAAAATAAACAATCCTTGTTTACAATATTTATCTAAATCAAACATTCCATCACATGTCTTATAATTTAATTGCTTTTAAGACGTATTAACTTGTTTAAATTCTAGCACAATAATTTGATATTTAAAATTTTAGGGTTTTTAAATTTTGAGTATTACACTTTCAGCTGAGTCTGACTTGTTTTCAACTTCTTCCAACTATAGAGAAGCTCTTTCATCTAATTCATTCTTTAAATCAACCGAATCAGATAGTGGACCATACTTTGTTGACCACCACGAAGATCCTTCATAAAAATTACATTCCGAGATATGTTGCATTTCCTGGTTACCGGCTAGCGACAACGCCATCTAATTCGTTCTTAATTCCAACATATATATATATACATATTTATATATATATAATATTATTGTTCAGTAAAGTAATAATGTAAAACAAACAGAAAATCAAAATCCAATCGAGATTAGACCGAATAATAAGTTTCGGTTTCAGTTTTGTCAGATTCGGGTGCGTCGGGTGTAAGTATAAAACCGAGAACAAATTGTTTGGTGAAGAAGATGAAGATGTGGAGCCAACTAGTTGCGTACTTGAACTGAGAACATAGGGTTTGGGATGACGGTCAGGGTAGGGATGGTTGTGGTTTAGTAAAGAAGATGGGCTGAGGGAATGGTTGATGTAATTTAAATAAAATATCAATAGAATTTAAAAAAACATTGAAGAGGGTTTGAAGATGAATTATTACTTTTATTATAAATCAAAGCTTTTAACGGAGTAACCTGCTAACACGTGTCTCAGTGTAACATTTTCAATAAAAGGTAATATAATAATGTTGTTTTATTTTCAAATAAATAGGTTTGATTTCTCTTTTGCTACCCATTATTTTTACTTTCATATTTTCCATACAGTTTGTTTTGCATGTATTAGAGTATTCTTATCTTATCCCCTAAATTTTTGTGAGGGAAGTTTATAAATTATAGGATGAGATTTTCAAAAAGTTCGTGGCTCATTTGAAGCTCGCGTGAAAATGGCTTGAAAAAAGCTCGATTCTAAATGTGCTCGGCTCGACTCAATTTCTAAACGAGTCGAGCTTAAGCCATGGTTAGCTCGGTCTTGGCTCGACTCATTGGCTCGTTTAGATTAACCCTAAATTTTAAATGTTTATATATAATAATAGCATACAAAGAAATAAATAAATAAAAGTTATACATATATAATGTCGTTCGACCCATAAACCTTATAAAAATAACAAAAATAAAACATATAAAATTATAAATTCTCTAGTTTATAAATTTCATGTAATATGCATGTTAAAATTATAATTTTTGTCTTTTATATATCAAAATGTGTAAAATAATAAATAAAAAATAAAAAAGTTTAAAAAATTCTAAAAGAGCCTGGCTCGACGAGCTCAAGCTCGATTTTTCAGCTCGATAAAGAAAACAAGCCGAGATGTACCAAGTATATTAGTGATGAACTGGTACCGGTACCGAAACAAGCATTTCGGTACCGTACCGATACCGGTATCAAGTTTTTAAGAAAATAGGGATTGAGAAATTCTGGATCCAAACCGGTCAGTATCGGTGTGAACCGAGCTCATTCCTAGTATATTGAATAAACTGAAATGAGATGCATTTCCAATATTGAAGAGGTAGGTCCCAGCAGAGCCCAGTTGGTCCCGCAAGACTCACCTTGAACAGGGACGTCTGCGCAAAGGCCATCTGCTTCCGCAGGACCCACCATGCTCAGAGAACCTTACGCGCAGTACGCAAGCTGTACACGCAGGGAAAGCCTCCCAATGGTGAAGTACCCCGCCTGTTCCCGCAGTTGCGGATACAAGCCATCAGGGAAGGCTACCCGCAGACAGCAGGGCTACACGCACAAGACAATAGATACTTCAGTAGTCACATGAAGGAATGAGCAAGACGGGAACAATCCCGCCAAAATGAGCCAGTCCGTATGATTCTGTAAGATCTTCTGTACTATACCTACCAAGGTATGGATAGGACAGACAATCTGACCAGAACAACCCATGAGCCAATCACAGGGTGACAGCTCACCGACAACAGTACGAGGAGGAGCACCCTCTAGTACTGTTTGTCACTATTAGCCGCTGCCTACTCACCAACCCTTACTGCAGGGCGTGCGCAGCCTACAGTTGGTGAAATAGTGTTACTGTTGGCCGTAACCTATTCACCAACCAGCATGGCCTGCGTATAATCCACAGTAGGTAGGACGTGCATAATCTACAGTTGGAGGAATAGTGCAGCCGACATAGCTACTGTTGGCCGTAACCTATCCACCAACCAGTATGGCCTGTGCATAGTCCACTGTTGGTAGAACAGGAATACTATTCAGCCGGCTGTACCTTCTAGGAAACCTACCTTCGGCTATAAATACTCCAACATCTTGGAATGGTAAGATCATCTGCTATCCTGTTATCTAGCAATCTCTTAATATACACTTATATTCAGAGCAACCTAGTCTGATTCTCACGCCGGAGGGTGGTCACAAGGAGGAACCCCCCCCTTCTCAGTGACGAGCTTACGGTGTTTGTTTTGCAGGTCCCCTGAAGAACAATCGTCTCTGTTGGACCTCATTCTCGTGGGAAACATTACTTAACCCCCAGATTATCTATAATCTGCACCGGGTCACTTAGTGTTTCTTCATTGGCGCCATCCGTGCATAAAAGCTAGAACTAATTTAGTTTTTTTCGAATTTTCTGAAGAAATGGTTAACGTTACTCCGGTCCAAAGGCCAGTAACCGACCAAGAAACCCCGGTAACAACCCCAGCAACTGGGGGGAACACCGGCGGTTATACAATCCTTACGAACACTACCCCGACTACCCAAGCCGGGGCAAGTGGAGTAAATATTCCACTGGGTTCACCGATACCCAGCTGGATAAACGAACGAGGGTCCCTCGCCAAACACTAGACCAAGTGAAGGCGTGGGCCGAAGAACGTCAGAAAGAGTTCCAAGCTGAGTTGGACGAACGCTTGCGTTCAGTTCAACAGGCTGACGAATTCGGCAGTACTCGCCAACACCTCATTATGAACAGCGAGGGCGAGTACTCAGACGAGAGGGAGGAGTCCGATACCGACGCAAACCCTCGCCATAAGGCGAAAGGGAAGCGTAAGGAAACGGACTCCCAGCCAAAAAGGAATTTTGGGGAAGCCTTTAAACCAACAAATGCGGAGAAAAACCCGCGTGACTTCTCCAAAACCTTTAGACCAACTGCTACGAATGCAGGAAAGTCAAAATTTGCAAGGGACATTGCGGAAGCAATTGCCCCAAGAAGTGCCAAACAAATGTCCAACATTGGCACTTATGATGGTCTATCCGACCCAGATGACCATTTGAACAGGTTCATTGCAGGGGCTACCGTCAGTAACTGGACGGAACCCACGTGGTGTTACATGTTCCAGATGACTCTGGTCGGAGCAGCCAGGGCATGGTTCGACCGTTTACCGGTCCACCACATATATGACTGGGCGGACTTTCAGAATAAGTTCAGCCAGCACTTCAGCCAGCAGAGGAAGTATACTGAAGAGCAGTGGACGATCCTCAACTGCGTGAGAGAGGAGGATGAATCTTTACTAGACTTCATCACCCGCTTCAACTCCAAGAAACTGAGTCTGGGTAACGTAAGTGAAGATCTCGTTCGCGCCGCTTTCATCCAGGGCGCCGAGTACCCAGAGCTTATCCGCACATTAACGGGTAAGGACGGCATGCCATCCACATGGGATGCCATCATGACGGCAGCCAAGCGCTTTGCCGAAACGGAGAAGCAGCTGGGAAGAGATCTTCCCCAGAGTACTCACCTCTACACGCAGAGGACAAGGGAGAACAACGTTAGGACCCGCCCGGCAGAACAAAAAGAGGCGGCTAGGTATTTGGCAGTCAAGGGTAAACTTTGATACCTCATCCAGCTCTCGCCCTCTTGTTGGTGGAAGGGACAACACACACCCTTCAAACCGAAAACACCGGTGGACGCCACTCACCAAGAGCGTCACGGAGATATTTGCCACGGAAAAATTGCCATGGCCAAAAGCCCCATTGATCCGGCAGAAACCTAATGCGGATCAAAGCAAATCCTGTGATTTCCACGGGACAAAGGGTCATGGTACTGAAGAGTGCACATCCCTGAAGGATATTGTTGAGACATTTGTGAAGGATGGAAGACTTGCACATCTCGTGGCATCAATCAGGAAGGGAGGAAGAAATGACAACCGGTACAGAGGTAACGGACGAAAGCCCGTCGACATCAGCATCAACATGGTTCATGGCAAGGTCGGAGGAAGAAAAAGACGAGCGACAGAACCATGCGCGTGGAAGGAAGCTGAGGTGCGCTTCCCGCGAGTGCCAGGAGGCCCCAGCAAAGAAGGCCCCATCGTCATCAAAAGCCAGCTGGGGCATTACATCACTTCCCGCACTCTTGTTGACAACGGCGCTTCGTCGACGGTGATGTACAGGCAGTTCTTTGACAAGCTGGATGATGAAGACAAAGAACGCCTGGAAACGGTCTACGCTTCAATGGAAGGGTTTGATGGCAGCACAGAAACCCCCCTGGGTATCCTATCTTTCCCCGTTACTCTTACCGATGGGAATCATTCACGCACAGAGGACGTGGATTTTGTCGTGATGAGAAAACCACACCACACGTACGACATCCTATTCGGAAGAGACGGGATGGCAAGATTCAACGCCGTGGTATCTTCAGTCCACGGCATGATGGGATGGCCAACAGCTGAGGGTGTAGCGATGATCACTGGCATTCCCCAGGTATGCATCGCATCTGTCTCATCTAAACCCAAACCAAAAATGGCCAAACCAACCATTACCAAACCGGAAAAATGGGCCTTCAATGGCAAATACCCCGACCAGGCCGTTACCATTGGACCAGCAATCGTTGATCCCACCCGCACCTTACTCAAACGCCTACTGCAGAAAAAACGCTGACATCTTTGCGTGGACACCAGCTGACATGACTGGTGTACCCCGAAGTAAGGCGGAGCATAAGCTCAAGTGCGATCGGGCTGTTACGCCAGTCGTT
>NW_027506731.1:0-35763 GCF_021521415.1 Bidens hawaiensis
GACCAGGGCACATTATGCTACAAGATGATGCCATTTGGGCTAAAGAATGTGGGTGCAACATATCAACGGTTGATGGATAACACTTTCAAAGAACAGATTGGGCATAATATGGAAGTTTATATGGATGATTTGGTGATTAAAAGCGTGGAAGAAGATCAGATGTTACGAGACATCGAAATTCTTTAGTAGCGTATTCAATCAAGCGGGTAATTTTCTCCCCAACTACGGATCCCATACTACCCCCCATAAACTGAAAATCCATAAACCGCAATTGCTACGTTAATAACGTCTATACTTTCCAAACATTGAAAGGGATAAACATGAAACTTAATCCGGCCAAGTGCTCTTTTGGCATGGAGGAAGGGAAGTTTCTGATAGGGGTGTTCAAAACCGGATATCCGAAGTTTCGGATATCCGAACTTCGGATATCTGACCCTTTCAGATAATGGATTTCACTATCCGAATCCGAATCCGAAATTTCGGGTATCCGAAGTTCGGATATCCAATCGGATAGTGGGTTGGATATCCGAAAATCTAAAAAAAAACTATTTTAAAAATAAACTTACAACATTTCAAGATCCAAATTTTTCAATCAACAAACCAAACACAAATTGTTCAAATTACAAACAAATTAACAAGCAAATAACACATGGTGAGACGACTGGCGATTAACGAGGGCTGTGGTGGTGACGAACTGGTGAGGCTGTGGTGATTGGTGATGACTGACGAGGGCTGTGGTGACAACAGTGAGACGAGGGTCGGAGGTGGTGAGTCATGACGGACTGATGGTGAGATGACGGGAAGGTGGAGCTAATGCATGTTGGAGTGTTGGTAGTCTGGTTGTGAATACTTGTAACATGGTGGAAATGGAAGAAAAATAAGAATAGAGATGGGAGGTGGAGGCTGTAGATCTGAAATATGAATTAGGGTTTTATGTTTTAACTTTTAACTCTTAATAGTTGATATATAAAATAATATTAAAAATATTAAATTTAATATATCAAATAGTTCGGATATCCAAACTATCCGAAATATCTCAAAATTGCTATCCGAATCCGAATTTTCGGATATCCAAAATTTCGGATATCCGAATTTTCGGATATTTTGGATTCGGATTTTCGGATATTTCGGATTCGGATTTTTTTGAACACCCCTAGTTTCTGGGCATTATTGTAACAAGAGAAGGTTTCAAGGCGACCCCGGAAAAGGTTCAGGCAAATGCACGGATGCCATCAACTTCTTCCCTGAAGAGGTCCAGACTTTGAATATGAGGTTAGTGGCTTTAAATAGGTTCTTGGCCAATCACACGACAAAGTTGTTCCCATTTGTTTCAACACTTCAAAATTGCTTGAAGAAAGCACAGTTTAAGTGGACGCCAGAGGCCGAACGAGCATTTGTGGAGGTAAAGAAATGTTTGATGGAATTACCAACGTTGACCACACCCCAGACGGGTGAACCTTTAACTTTATACTTTTCCACATCAGACATAGCGATAGACGCAGTTCTACTGACTAACAGGAAAACTGTCCAAATGCTAATTTATTATGTCAGTAGAACATTGGTGGACGCAGAAACGCGCTATTCAATGTTGGAAAAATTGGTTCTAACGTTAGTGTATGCATCCCAAAGGCTCCACAGATATATCCAAGGCCACCCCATCAATGCGCTAATAGTGTACAAGTTGAAAAACGTGTTAAGCAGACCAGAACTGTCTGGCCAATTGGCAAAATGGGCTATTGATTGGGTGAACATACTATTGAATACAAGCCAAGACCCGCAGTAAAAGGACAAATTCTGGCGGATTTTCTCATAGAGGTTCCAAAAAGTAAAGAAGAAGAATGTTTAATTGAGCAGCAACTTTCCATGCTGCCATAGCAAGATCAGATGTGGTCCCTGTTCACAGATGGTGCATCTAGCGGGGAAGGTTAAGGTGCGGGTTTGAGACTAGTTAATCCAAAAAGCCATGAGTTTACTTATGCCATTAAGCTAGACTTTCAGAGCACAAATAATGAAACCGAGTATGAAGCATTTCTAGCCGGATTGCGAATCGCTAAGAAACTTGGCGTTCTCCATCTCGAAGCGCATGTGGACTCGATGTTAATCACAGGATAGATTAATGAGACGTATGAAGCAAAGAATGAGATCATGGCCTCATATTTGTCTCAAGCAAAAGAACTTATTCACCAATTTCAGTCTTGCAAGGTAATCCATATCAAACGAAGTGAAAATAAACCCGCATACGCGTTGAGTAAGTTGGCATCGACAAGCTTTGAACACTTAGCAAGAGACGTGCGTATCGAAGTCTTGGATAGACCGTTAGTTACTCAGCATCAGGTCTTAGTCATACAAACGGGGGTGGTTTCATGGATGACACTGATCAAGGATTATTTGTCTTCCGGAATCCTCTCAGAAGATAGAGCCGCAGCCAAGAAAATCCGATATAAAGCCCTGCATTATCAAATGCAAGAAGTAGTCCTTTACCGGAGTTATTTTCTTGGTCCACTCCTCATATGTGTTTACACGGAAGATGCTAACTATTTGATTCGAGAAATAAATGAGGGTATATGTGGACTCCACGCTGGACCAAGAATGGTAGCGGCAAAAATCATGAACGCGGGTTATTACTGGCCGGGTATGCATGTGGATGCGGTGAAGGAAAAATGAAAGTGTGATTCTTGTCAGCGACATGCCCCAAACGTCCTTCGCCCTTAGAACGAATTAATAGCAGTATCGTCCGCGTGGCCATTTCAAAAATGCACGGTTGATATATGGGCCCATTTCCTGAGGCTCCACGGCACGTTAAATTCATGACCGTCGCCATTGATTACTTCACTGGGTAGAAGCCAAGTGATGTGGTCTAAAATATATATATTATTATATAAATATTAACTATACTTTTAAGTACTTTTAAGACAGTTTTTATTGAATATTATTATTCGTTGGTCCATATGTACGTTTTAAAAGTTATAAGAGATAATGAGTGGTACTTTAACTAAACTTGAGACCAAGAGTAAAATTTTTAAACAAGTTTAATATTAATTTTCTTTGAAGTTAAGTTATAAAACGTACTAGATTTTTAACATAATTATTTCACACAAAACATAACTTATATGTGATACTTCAATTTAAATATTGATCTATGTTGGTCCAAATAAACTAAACTGATGTAGGCATTGGTCAACGGAATAACAAAAGAGGCAACTGAAGTGAATTGTAAGTTAATATGGAGTTGAGCTAAAAATATAAACGCCAATTACTTATTTTAATAAATCGTTAATTGGGTCTGACATCACCGAAGCATAATATGCATAACAAATCATATTTAGGCTCATTTAATATTCTTACACTTGGGTTGTTAAGGAAATTATGGGCCCTCGTGAAACAAAATTAGAAAGGCTTTGTAAGTCGGTGAAAAGAATAATGGAGGGCAGAGCATATATAAAGACTTGGGAGGCATCGGCCCTGGAGGACTTTTGGAAGGAGGGAGCCGCCAAAAAGAGAAGTCAACAGGCTAGGAGATCGACAGAAGGTCTTTTTGGACTCCAGAAAGAAGAAAAGAGATAGCAAGCCTTTGGTTCAAGTAAAGAGCGTTCGGGTTCAACACCTACTCACCCAAACATCATTATTATTTGGTTCGAATTTATTGTTTTCGTCATAAATTCATTATTTGAACTTATTTATTTTATTTTGTTCTTGAGTATGGTTGTTGGCTAAACCCCTAAGCCACCTAGGTTTATGATGAACTTTTGTTGACGTTGGATTTTAGTTTGGACTTTGCTTTTGTTATGATTTATGATTAAGTAAAAGGTTTATTGTTATTCCTTCGATGCATATGTGTGCTTAGGATTGTTTGAGGGGTTTTATTGTTCCACAGTTTCCTTGGTGATTGTCTGTCATATGATAGGATTCTGTTAGGTCATCTATTGTGTGTTTTTTACTAGTTTATGGTTGATTTGCAATAAAGCCATAGGAACAATATTAATAAATCAAATAGATTAAGTGTGCTGCTAATCTAAATAGCTGGGAGGTGATAGATTATATGATAAGTCTTGGTTGTTTAAGATTCCTAGATTTAGTTCTTCGTAAGGAGTACGTCTAGGTTTGATTTTTCAGCCTTGTTTATCTAGTCGAGTGAATACTTTAAACTACCTTTGATTTCCACGCTGTAAGGTAGGATTTCTTATAGAGGTACTTATCATAAAATAATTAGTGATCGTAAGCGAGTCTGATTAAACTGGTGTTTTTAAGAACTTAATAGAGATCCATAGGTGTCTTATTGAGAAGGGTCAGGGGTCCTGTTCGGGTTTTCGTTAAGTGAATAATTTAAGATCCTAGTTCCATAACTTAGCATTTTCCAACTATTTGATAATTGATACATTAGGGATTCTAGCCTAGGTGGTTGTTTATCATTACCTGAGTTAAATCCAAGTCCTAAGTTAAGTCGTCTTTAGTTTTATTAATTAGTTTTAATAATAGTTTAATCTTAGTATTTTAGGAAAACTCCCCTCAAATAATATAAATAAATAGTCGTGTCTGTAGTAAGTCTAATTTAGCTAGTTTACGTAATTTAAAGAGTCTCGTGGGTTCGGTATCCGGACTTACTTAGCTATATTAGAGTCGACCGGTTCACTTGCCGGTTAGTAGTTTTAGTTAAGTTAAGAGTCTAGAATTATTACTTAGTGTCTAGATTAGTGTTTATTTAGTTACTAAATTAATAACTACTTTTAGCACATCACCAAGCCTTTAGCATCTATTACGGAGGCAAACGTAAAAAAAATTCATTTGGGAATTCATCATTTGTCGTTTTGGTCTTCCACAAACCATAGTGAGCGACAACGGAACGCAATTCGTAGACTAAGGCTTGCAAAACTAGTTGGCAGAGTTGCATGTTACTCAGATATTCACTTCAGTCGCTCATCCACAAGCCAATAGGCAAGTAGAACGAGCAAACATAAGTATTAAAGATGGAATCAACGCGCGATTGGGCACAAAACGAACAGGATGGGTAGATGAGCTTCCGCACGTCCTGTGGGCTCATAGAACCCATAAAAAGACCAGTAATTCTGAAAAACCTTTCAGTCTTACGTATGGTACTGAAGCTATGATTCTGGTAGAAATTGAAGTTCCGTCGGCGAGAACACTCCTTACTGTGGAAAACGATAAGGAATTGCGCCTAAATTTAGACATTTTGGAAGAAAGGCGGGAGTTGGCATTCATCAGGGAAAGTAATTACAAGCATCAACTCCAAAATTATTATGACTCGCGGGTCAAAATATGTAAATTTAATGTGGGAGACTATGTGTTTCGCAATAATGACGTATTGAATGTCGAGTTTACCAAGAAGCTAGCCCCAACCTGGGAAGGACCTTACAAGATACAAACAGCTTTGGACAAAGGCGCATACAAGTTGGAAAGACTCGACGGAACACCGGTTTCGCGAACCTGGAATGTCGCGCAACTCAAACGTTGTTACTTATGATGGTCTACATACCATTTACATTTTAGGCATGTGTTCTAGTTTTATGTTTAAGTATTGGTCTGCGTACCAACTTATAGTTATCGATCTGAGTACCTTCTTATGTTTAATATGAAGAAAAACCCGCGTGGTGTTTATTCTTGTCACAGTTTTCTCATATTTTGAAATTTTCATATTATGATATAGTGTGAACAATAACTTGCGGGTTATTTATTCATTTTGGGTAAATCTTTGGCTTGTGTACCAAGATTCAACTCATATGGCGTGCTTGCCATTTGTATAAAGAAACGTACATGTTATCTTCTTATTTACATTATGGAAATACTTGGCCTGTGTGCCTTTCTTAAGATCATGCGAAGACATTAAAAATGATCTGCGTATCATTTTAAGTTATGTACTTATGTTTTGCATAATGGTCTGCATGCCGTTAGCCTACATGTTGGTCCTTTATTTGAATATACGACTGGTTTTAATTGACACATTTATATTGTTATTATCATAGCAAGACAAAATGTTAAAACCTTGTCATGTATTTTCAAAAAGAGGATAAGAATTACATTGTCAATTACATGCAAAACAAAAATTGATAATCTAAAACTAATTACATATTATACGGGAAGTTTCGTGGAATGCGAGAGAAACTAGAATATGCAAGGCCTAATTACGGGTCGGCATGGAAGAATTCTTGGAGCTTTTGGACATCATCATCTTCTAAAGCAAATTCTTGAATGGCATCTTGTACTCCCTCATAGCTCGAAAAACCTGCCCATCTTGTACTGGCAAGAAGTGGTAAACCTCAATGGTCTAATTGCACAAAATAAGCTTTTTGGACGAAAGTCGCATAATTGATCAAACCACAAGGACGATTTTGACACTTTACTCTATTTATAAAGTAGTCACTAGTCTCCCTTCGTTGTGGCTAGGGATTTGTATAACATCTGTTGATCAGATATATAAATATGTAAATCAAACTATTTTCTTTGTGGCAAAGTTACTCCCCAAAATTGCTAATGCCAACTGCAATTTCAGATTCTGCAGACTGTGAGCCTTCATTTTATTTCTTCAAACATGCCAAAATTACCCTTTACCATGCAAAATGCGATAGACAAAGTTATGTTAATTTTTATATAATAATAATAATAATAATAATAATAATAAGTGGGTTAGGTTATAATAGGAAGTATAGTTTTTGTAGGAAGGATAAGAAGTAATCTTGGCCATTGATTTTGAACATGAAGGGTTGAGATTAGTTTAGGGGGAAATCAAGTGTTAACATAAGGTAAAGGGCATAAAAGGAATAACACATTTGTTGACTTTCTCTCTCCACATGCAAGACACATGCCAAATTTCCCCATCATTTTAAAACGTCAATAACTTTTTTTACGACGTTTTTATTGAAAAACAAATTCACCATAGTAACGAGTGTCTTTTTATCTTTTATATGAGTACCATATTGTAATATAAAAATTAAAAAGAAAATTAGTGGGTTTTTTACAAATTGTGTTTTACCAAATTGTGTTTTACAAAATTGTGTTATACAATAGTATTTTTCATTGTGTTTTTTCCATTGTATTTTTTACATTGTGTCATACAATTGTGTTTTTTATTATGTTTTTTTCATTGTGTTTTTTTTTCATTGTGTTTTTTACATAATGTTTTCCATTGTGTTTTTCCGGACTTTTCCAGCGAGGTGATGGCGGTGGATGACGGTTGTGGTGACGGTGGGCGGTGGAGTGGTGGTGGTTGTAGATAGTAAATATGTAATTGGATTTTATGTAAGTGGGTTTTTGAAATTAATGTAAGTAGGTTTTTAAAATTAAATTAAGTGGGTTTTGATATTTAAGTGTTAGACTAAAATACCCTCCTTCCTAGCCTTGTTAGGAAAATCAAACTTCTTATTTGAACCTAACCCATAATAATAATAATAATACCCTCAGTTCTTACCAACCCTCGGTGTGTAATCGACATGTTGTTAGCTTCAACTCGTTCGAATAAGAATCTGCAATTACCTCTGCTGTCAATTTCTTATTCATTCAGGGCACTCGGCCGGTGCTCCTTCTCAAACCAGAACAACTCTGAACGTTAAGGAAGATAAGGGAGGATCACCTAAGCGAATTGACCGAAGGGACTTGACTTATCCAAGCAGAATAAATCATAGAACAATCTCCTCAAGATGTAACAAAAGCAAAATACAGAGCTCTCTTTTTAACTGATTATATCAAAAGATTCAAATATAACTTAACAGCTATATTAAAAGATTCAAAACAACTTAACAAGATCATCAAGTCAAGAAATTTTGAAAGTAACTCCCCGCCCCCTTTGTGTTCCATATGTTATTTAAACTAAAATCAATTTAAAAAGTAGAGTAACGCTTTTGTCAACTCTCAACTCATTTGACCGTTATCAAGATGCCTGTAAACAAAGCATACATTCAGTAAACCGTTCGTTAATTGTTTTGATGGGTAGTTTGTTTATGTTCATTTATTTAATAAGCGAACGAACATAACACATGTCTCGTTTGTTAACTTATATTCATGAGCATTCGTTCATTTAGTTAGTTTATGTTCTTTCATGTACGTTCATTTATGTTTGTTAGTTTGCATTTGTGTAAGTTCGTTAATATGTTCATTTAAATTTTTTAGACCCAAAATATTGATGTTCACAACTACTTTTAGTTGGTTTTAGCTCAATTATGTTCCTTCATCTATGTTCAGTTATGTGTCGTTCGTTTAGGTCTCATTTATTCTATTAACGAACGAACATGAACACATTCACTTTCTTAACGAACGAAGACAAACCAGAGAACCCCATTCGTTTAAGTATTCGTTCGATCCTCTGTTCTGTTAAAGTTAAACGAAAGAACGCTAACATGCCCTCGTTCATGCTCGTTTAAAGGTCTACGTATCAATTTTAGAAAAGGTTCCAATATTTCACCCCCATTTAACCTATTAGAGAGAACTACGAACCTGTATCAACCTTTTTCAACTAAATGATTTGAAAATCACTAGCTTTAAAAGCAATAAAAAAAACTTAAAGGCTAGTCAAACCTTAAACCGGGTCATGTTGCAAGTCTACATCATCATTCTTGAAAATCAACTTTGTTCGGAAAAACGACTACTTAGCCACAAACAGTAAACAAATAGTATGGAATTAATCTTCGTTTGGCTAAACTTTTTTCCGACCCGAATGAACCAATAAGGATGCAAACAAATATGTATTTTAAAAATAACAAGGGACACAAAATTTTAGTATGGATAACCTCTCAAGGCGAGAGTAAAAACCATGAGACTACTAGAGCTGATTCAAATCTACTATCACCAATAATAGCAATACAAAGTCTTCTCTATGTAAAACTAGAGACATACACAAATCATCATATACTTGGAACAAACAATCTTCAAGTATACAAAAGACAAGTAAGAGATATCACCAACGAAAAACAACCGATCTCTGGAACGTCTCATAAAAAATGATGCTTATTGTACCTACAGAAGCAGGATATGATACCTCGACTTCATACCACGTCTTCAGTCTTAGCCCTTGTAGTTAGAGGTGCACAAAAAACCCAAACCCGGAACCGGACCCGAAAAAAAAACCCGGAACCTATTTTTTTTAACCTGGGTTTTTTATACCCGACCCTACCCGTAGGGTACGGATAGGGTATGACTTTCAATGTTGAAACCTGAACCCGAACCCGTACCCGATATAAACCCGATAATACCCAAAACCCGGTTCTAGTTATGTCACACCCCGACCAATGAAGGCGGAAACGTCAAGGCGCGACATGATTGCTCATTGCAAAATGACACTATAAAGTTACAATATTTAAACAACTCATATTAAATCCATATCATCATAAATAACACAACAATTGTTCATACAAAATGCCAAATAGATGGATAAAGAAATAACTTGTTCTTTTATTTTCTAATATCCTAAAGCCAAGATAATAAGTTTCTTCAAGTAATCCAATCAAGCTAACATCAAACCTGTAACATTGCATAAAATAGAGTTTGTCAACACGAAGGTTGGTGAGCAATTTTCATAGTTTTGGACAATAAGTATATAGTATGAAATCCACAACTGGTATATGAAAACAATAAATAATAGCAACAATTTAGAAAATAAAACCGTCAATAAGAATACATTGACGACAATAATGAAATCGTCAATAAGAATACATTGACGACACCTTTCTATATGGGGATACCATATATACTCGGAATTAACGTATGATCATACTTTGATGAGGCTACCCGCCTTAGCATTCAAGAGGCTACCCGCCTTAGCATTCAAGAATTTGCACATAATCATGTAAAGCATATAACACCAAATCGAGCATTTATTTAAGTAAACATATACAATACGTGTTGTGGTTTAAGACTCAAGTATAAATCATTTGAATTTCAATAAGTATGCAATGCCACCCCCAAAACGAAAGATGGAAAACGGGGGATGAAAAAGTACTCACATTAACAAGTAACTTGAAAGATAGTGTCGTGAATAATCGGAGAGATTGATTTAACGAGCAAGACCTATATTAAACGGGTCTTGTGTTAGTAGGTAGTCTTGGAAGGGTTTAAAATAAAATACATGAATAAAGTTTAGGATTTAAAATGTAAATATTTGAGAAATTAAAGAAACGAGTTTTGTAAAATAAGTTTAATCGAAACCGGGTCTCGGTATTCTATTCATTAGTTTTTTTCTTTTTTTACTCAACCTATGTTAAGTAATAATGTGGGTTAAAATGCGATATTGCAAAACCTTTGGTTATAAGAATACCAAAACGAGGTTTAAACGAGTGTTCGGGTTTGTCGGTTCGAGACTTGATAATTGACCAAGCTCACAGTTAACTTCCCAAAATAATAAATGTTATGAGATAACTCAATAAAATCAACATAGACTTAACCAAGTATGTAGTTCTATTGTGAAGAACCTTAACGTTCGTTAAGCGAGTATACGACCTTATCGGTTCGAACTTGTTATAAGATCAAGTTGGTTACCGACATGCCAAGTATGTTTAGAAATTAACTAAAATTTATTTAAAATATAATCTTGAAGAAAAATATGAGTTTTGGTGGCTAAAAACACACTTGTGTGTCTTAAGCGAGTGAACTCAGTTTAGTTCGGTTTTTGGTTCGGTCCTTGACTCGGAATAAGACCGAGGATGGTTACCACATACCCAATTACCATGGAACTTGTAAAATAATTTATAAATAATAATACTCAAGTTTTACATTCAAAAAGTTAACAATAAAGCTTTTAAACAAAAGTTCGGTTTTTGGTTCGGTCCTTGACTCGGAATAAGACCGAGGATGGTTACCACATACCCAATTACCATGGAACTTGTAAAATAACTTATAAATAATAATACTCAAGTTTTACATTCAAAAAGTTAACAATAATGCTTTTAAACAAAAGTTCGGTTTTTGGTTCGGTTCTCAACTCGGGATGAAACCGAGGCTAGTCACCACATACCCAATACCATGGAACTTGACAAATATGAAAAATAAACTAAAATATGTAGAATTTAAGCAAGTATAACAAGTTATATGGTTAGATTTGTTAAATATATAAACAAGGACTACAAAGTCCTCCATGTAACCTTGCGTTACTAGTCCGACATTTCAACCGTCCGAGACCAGAGAAATGAAAGACCGAAGGTAAACAAGGAGTGTATATTATATATATGTTGTAACATCAAGCTTTAAGTATTGAGAAGTTAGTTAAAATGAAAGATTAGCTTATGAAGAACAACCTTAGAATTCAAGAATTTGAGAGAGAAATGAAGAAATGAGCAAGCACAAATGAAGAAGATGGGTGTGTATATATAGGGTAAGTTGAATGGGTCTTTCATAAAGGGTGTTTCATGAAAATGGGTTGGTTATAGACCCAAGAAAGCACAAACTACAAATGGGTCCTTCAAGTCTCCATTTTGGTAGTTTTAGTCCCTGGAGTTCGTTTTGAGCGTTTTCGGGGAATTTTAAGAACCGAAAAGGGTGTTTTTTTTATTCAACAATTATAAAACAAATATTTAACATACAATTCATCATTTTGATAATATCGAAAGGTTCGGGATACAAAACGGGTCGGGTTTACATTAAGAATACAGGTATAAAATAACCCGAATTTGACAAATATCACAAGTTATACCCGAAACCCGGGTTTTTTGCATACCCAACCCGGGTTTTTTGCATACCCGAACTGGATTTTTTGCATACCTGATATTAGTGTTTGTGCACATGTGTATGTGTGACACTTGATAATAGTTGTGTGGCTACCCACAGATCTATAGCCGTTTTTCAACGGATCTTTTTTAAAGCACATATTTGATATAAATATTTTGTTTAGAGCAACGTCTTTTGATATATCAAACAACAATTTAAAACACATAAAATATATGTTTTTTATATCATTATTTAGTTATTTACATATGTTTGAATGAACTTTGAAGTTTGTATGCAAAAAAATGGAGTTATAATAAAAAAACAAAGTAGGCCCGTTAATAGAAGAATGCTGCAGAAAATTGGTTTTTTTAATACCCAGAAATATGGTATTCAAATACCGGAAAATGGGTTTTTTTCAATACCCGAAAATAGGGTATTCAAAAACCCGGGTATTGAAAACCCGGTTCAATACCGACCCGGACCCAGTACATAGGGTATGGTTTTTCATGCCAATACCCGGACCCGATCCCGACCCGGTTTTTACTAATACTCGATTTTTCAATACCCGATCAATTAGTAAATGCAAGGCCCGCTTTGTAATGGCGTAGTTTCCTTTTTTAGTTCGTCACCAACATTCAAAATGTTTCCATACGCTCTGTAACACTTATAGCCAGTGGCGGACCCAGAACATAATAAAAAGATAAATCAAATATATCACAGGGGTCGGTCATCGATATATTATTTTTTTTGGGTTCGTTCTTGCCGGGTCGGTCGAATATCATAATAAAAAGATAAATCAAATTAAATTAGAAATATATAACAAAATTACGTCAATCACGTAGCGCCCCGAAGTGACAAGGCCTCGGGCCAAGACGTAAAAGTGCACAAACTTCGAAGTAAAATAAAAATAATTATTGTAGATGTTGTAAACTGAAGTAAATTAAATACATTAATATAGACATATTAATAAACAAGTGAAAACTGGAGTAAAATAAAAGATTCATTATAAATGTTGTAATTTTTATAAAAGCTAAAATATTATTAAAAACAATAGAATGGTTGTAAACTTGTCATTTAGTTTTGACGGTTAGACCATCTCCATTGGTGGTTTTTGCTTGGTTCAAACCAACTAAACTATTGGAGTGTTTGGTTTAAACCAAAAACCAAGATTTGAGATTTGATTTTTCCAACCATCAAAAATCACTCATTGTGGGTTCCAAACATCACATCTTTCACCACATACACACACACATATAATCTTACTATTCTAATAAATAACTATTCCTATGTGTCACTTGTCAACCTCTTATTAACTCTCACAATTTTTAACCCATTTTCAAAATGGTATCTCTTTTGGGTCAACATGTCCCAATAATACTAACTGGATCTTTTTTTTTATTATTCTTTCTTTCTTTTCATTTAACACCAAAAGAGATAACAAACCCTAATTCCCGTTCATCACAACCGCCGTTCCTTCCTTCCATTGCCACCTCCGTCATCGCCACCTACGATACCACTATCGCCATCGCCACCTACAATACCGCCATCGCCACCTCCGTCTCCTACTTTCAGTTGTTGAATGTATTTTCTCCAACTACGAGACCGTCGTCGCCACCGTCGTCGCCTACCGTCATCGGCTACCTCCATCAATTTGCAGGTTTAATTAGAGTAGTAACATTATTTTGATGGTTCAACAATTTTACAACGTTCCTTATTTATTATTATTATTTTGAATTTACTCTAGAATGTTTAAATTTTGAATTTAACCTACTATTTTTAATTATAATACATGATTATGATATATTAATACATATTTTCAGGTTGCTGCATCTATGGAAAAAGATGTGGATGCTCAAGTTCCAAGGTATCCAAATCTTCAGTCAAAATTGTTGTTCATCCTTCATAATGTCACGAATCATGTACGTCGTGCCACTTATTAATCGTTTTTGTTGTTTTAAACAATGTTGTAGAACTCGCTTATTAATCGGATTGGAATTCTTATATGTAACTTTTCAAAATTATATATATAATTTTGATAACATAAAAGTTCACATAAATACTTCAGTGTTCACATAAACAATTAAACGTAAATATAACAAATCAATGAGAAAACCGATAATTGTGCTTAATGTCACAGCCCTCGACCCCTATACCCTGGGAGGGGAGCCGTGAACGTTGAGTGATGGTATCGGTGTTTATTAAAATAATTTGCAGCGGAATATTTCATCAGAACCGTAGTTAGGAAAATTAATCAGAGTTATAAAAACATTATAATTCTTATTTCATAAACTGGGATAAAACCCATTTTTATACAAACATAAGTTTTATAGGGATAAACCCTAATTTACAAAATACGTTTCTTTATTTTGGTGACAAGCCACTTATTTAAGCTGGAAGCTCGCAGGCATCATTCCTTTGTCTCTAACAAGTCACCTGAAACATGTTTAAAAATATTTGATCAGCAGGAAATACTGGTGAGTACATTTATTTATAAATGACACATTTCACAGTTACAGCATTAAGATGTTTTTACATCTGCCTACTTACAAATTACCGAAAGATACTTGTCACTCGACCGTATCTGTGACTGTGGTCATATTACTTATTGGCTAACACTTGTCCAATAAGTAACGTGTAATGGCCCATTAGGCAAGCCTTGTATACAAAACCCCACAATACCAGTAGTAACCATCCCGTGAGTCTACAGAGACTTAATCACTGTAATGTATTTAAAATCATTTGAAAATATTTGGACTATCTGTCATGAGTTTAATGGATTTAGAAAAGCATCATGACAGCATTAGAAAATCAGTTGTCTCACGCAAATGTGAGTTGTGCAAAAACTCGAATGTCTCACCTTGCAAGTTTATATTTAACAAGCCTTCTGATGTTAAGCACCTAGATTAAGCACAATGTAGTGTATCTATATTAGTATAAACCTATAATTATAATGATAATCACAACACATGAAACTTTACACGATGGCACAATGTCATACCTTGAAGGTAAAGCTTTTGGATTCGTGATATAAGTTACTTTCAATCGGAGAGGTACCGTTACAACTACTCGGGTATAATACTAGCTTTAAGAACCGTAAGAGAGAAAATATGAAATTTTTGAACGAGTTGTGAATTCCAGATTTCTGCCCTATTTATACTTGAATTTGAGCATCTTCGAGTATCGCGAAGGAATCTTTGCGTATCGCGAAGTTGCAGTAGGGTTGTCGAGTCAGCCTTAGCTATGCCACGTGGCTCGACACGTGTCAGGTGACGTGTCAATACTGCGTAACTTTTACGTCACATCTTCGCGTATCGCGAAGAAGCTTAAGCATACTTTGCGTATCGCGAGGATGCAAAAACACTAAGGCGACCCTTAAGCGGCTCGCGGCGATGCGAGCGTGCAAAGTGCGCCATCAAAGTGCCACATTGCGCCCATCGCACTTCGCCCGAGCCCGTTCGCGTGCGCATCGGGTGCTTCGTGTGACATCTGCCCCGATCCGACCCGACCCAGGTACCCGTTTCTCTGACCCGATCTCTCTTTTATTATTTAATATTTATACTTATATTTTACTTTTAATAATAATATATATTTTCTTTCCCGCCTCTTTCTCTCTCTTTCTTTCCGCCGTCCCGTCCCTCTTCCTTCTCTCTTTCCACCTTCTTTTCCCTCTTGTCGCCGTCCCACCCTTACGCTTTGTTTCCCTCTTCTCTTTGCTTGTCCTTTGGTTCTTCCCGCCTAAGGATGTCTGCAGCTCCACGCGCCAGACTCCTTACATGGAAGCCTGCGTGAAGACATCTTGTTCCTGCGATGCGTGAAGAGAACTCTTCTCGCAGCGCGCTAAGAATGCATGTTCTTCCCGCAATGCGCTAAGAATGTATGTTCTTCCCGCGATGCGCTTAGAATTCTTGTTCTTCACGCAGCACGCTAAGGATTTGTGATTCTTCCCGCAGTGCGCTAAGGATTGTTGTGCCAGCCTTCGCGCTCGCGCACTCAGCCTTCCCGCGCTTAACCCTTGTATCTTCTGTTTAAATCTAGTCGTTTGCTTTTGTGTTGTCTTATCTTCTGTGCTGTTGACCTAACCTATCTAATGTCTGAATAGTTACTTTCGGCGCAGCATGCGTACCAACCCCCATTGGTTGGTAGAAAAAGTGACTGACATTATCTTTTGAGATCTGCTTTTGCCATGCTTGACCAGTACCTTTATCTGACCCGCCATGCCTGTTACTGTTCCCTGTCAGCTTTATCTTGCCCCCTGCAGCTGCCATATCTTTTGATATCTTTTGCTTTTGGATTCTTATGCTTTTTGATATCTTTTGCTTTTTGAGATCTTTTTCCCTTTTCTAGGAATTATGTCTCCTAGGGTTTTTCTATAAATAATAATAAAATTTCATAACACATCACACACAAAACACTTAATCTCTCCTGCTCTCTTGCTCCTTGCTCTCTCTGCCGTCTTCCTCTCTGCCTCCGTCTTCCTCCTTGTTCTTCCTGCTTTTCCGGTAATATATATTATAATTTACTTATTAATTATGCTAACTTATAATCAAGACTTAAAACAAATCATTAAAACAATAATCTTATTTATAGGTTAACTTGTGCTTGTTTAAAGTTGGTTCTTGCTTTATCTATCACCGCATCGTTTATCATGTGAGTTATCTCGTATCTAATCCCTTTTTATTTTAAATGCTTTGGGATGTTCATGTGTTCATACAAAACTTGAGTCTTAAACTTGTTTATGAACTTTAGTCGCGCAGTATCCCATGTGTTGAGGACGTTTACTTGGCTGTTTATTTGTATGTGTATCATTAACCGCTTTGTTCGGCCTATTCCGCAGTTCCGTTGGTACCATTAGTTGAACACGGGAGACCTATCGTTTACGGTTTTCTTTGTTTACACTTGCACAGATGTTTTCTCGTTTTTATGCTCAATTGGGAGCATGGATTGAACTATGATCTATGAACTATCTTAGGCTTGATCACAATCTGATTACACCCTTGTTAAACTCTAGACATACACGTGTTGCGCGCAGATTTACTGTGATTATCTATGATTATCTATTAAACTTGATTTCTCACCAACACGCAAGTGTTTGACGTTTATTTTAACACATGTTCAGGTTTGCAGTAGCTGTTTTGGAGCTTGTGGACACGTAGGACGTTTTTACTTTTGGACCTAGAATTAAAATGTATCAAGACAAGTTAATGTTGTTTGAATGTTATAATTTATAATATATTGATTTATGTTTGATTTATGTTCTTTATTTTCCCCGCTGCGCGTGCGCGATAAAATGTGTATTAATAAATATTGACACCAATAGTGTCGCGAGTAATGAAGCAATATGTGGCGCCCCGATGTATAATCCGCCTTTGGTCGGGGTGTTACAGATTGGTATCAGAGCTAGTTGACTTTAGGATAGGTGGTTAGACGTAACGGCCTAGAATACCTAAGAGTCCCTTCTCGCGCATGAGAGAAATCTCATGTTTGCGCGCTTATTGTTAATTACTCGTTATTTATGAATATGCTCGCACTTGCGCAGTATATGATTTTATGTTCTATTTCGCGATATTTCGATTTTTGTTGAATTTCGATTTTTATTGATTTTACTTACATATTCGTTTGTTGGGATTTGAAGATCCGAAAAGTCATGGTGATACATGAATAGTTGATTTTCAATTTCCATTTACGATTATGTTCTGAGGTTGGAGACTTGAAAAGTCATGGTGATACATGAATTGTCAACCTCCAATACTCATTTTCTTGTATGTTTTATATTGAGGATTGAAAAGTCATGGTGATACATGAATCGTCAATCTCCAATACTCGTTTGCCCGTATATTTTAAATTGGGAATTCGGAAAGTCATGGTGATACATGAATTGTCGATTCTTGATTCGAATTTGTTACCTTTATTAAGTCTGCATTTAGGATCATTTATTTTACTTTAACTTTTGATAGTATCTAACTCTGCGAAACCAAGCTTTATAAAGTTAAACTTTGCGAAAAAAAAAAAAAACCAAGATATTAACTAAAAATTTAAAACTTTTATAGAATGCCTCCGCTATCTCGCCGATTTCAGAGAAGAGAAGCCTCGCGCATGCGTAGACAGCAACGTTCCCAGGAAATGGCCGCCGCAATAGCCCAAGCTTTGAGCCAAAACAATGCTAATACCTCCAGTTATAACATTAAGTCCTTTAATGCGGGTAACCCTCCGAAGTTCACAGGTCTTGAAGGAGCCACCGTGATGCTCCAATGGCTTGAGAAGATTGAAAACGCTTTCCTCCATACCCAATGCCCCTCAGAAAGACGAACCCTATATGCTTCCAGTGTCCTGGAATCCAGAGCGCTTACATGGTGGAATGGAGTAGCTCATGCGCGTGGCGCAGAGGCTGCTTCTAGCATGACATGGGAGGAATTCAAGGAAATTCTTACGCGAGAATTCTGCCCTCCCAACGAAGTTAAGCGCCTGGAGGAAGAATTCTGGAACTTGAAGCAATACAGCGGTGAAGCGCGCGAGTACGCGACGCGCTTCCACGAGCTAAGCTTACTGGTCCCTCACCTTGTTACCCCTTCCCGCCGAGCCATCGAGAAATTCCTTGGGGGTCTCCCCATGGAAATTCAAGATTCTGTATGGGCCAGAAACCCAGTTACCCTCTCTGACGCCGTCGAATTGGCCGCTGTGCTCAGCGACAACCATGTCAGAGCAGGAACCCTGTTCCTGCGGGGAACTGAGAAGACCAAACCCACCAAGACTGTCCCTGAACCAACAGAAACCAAACCAGAACCCTCAAACCATAACCAGAAACGTAGGCGCAGACAAGCCTATGCGCTTACCAACCCGCCCATTGTCCAGCAACCCGCTTACCAACCTCCAGTTTACGCGCCTAACCCACTGTCAACCTACCCAGCACCTCCTGTAGTCCACAACTATGCCTTAACCAATCCAGCACTTCCTGCCCCGCCAACTAAGAAACCTTACACAGGAAACCAACCCTTTTGCCCAACCTGTAGACTTCATCACCCACCTCAAGTCCCGTGTCGACAATGTAACCGATGTGGCCGCGTAGGTCACTCCGTTGAGTACTGTAGAACCCCTCCCTCCAATCCGATTGCGCCAACACCACCAGCCTACCCGCAGAACCCACAGCCAACTTACCAAAACCCACGACCCAGATCGTGCTTTAACTGCGGTGATCCAAGTCATTTCCGGAACGCGTGCCCAAGGCTACAAGTTCAGATTACTCAAGCGAATCCGGTGAACCAAATTTCGAACCAAGTGACGCGTGGCCGAGCTTTTAACATAACCGCGCACCAAGCGCAAGCGAATAACGACGTAGTTAATGGTACATTTTTGCTTAACGGATTTTATGCATCTATGCTTTTTGATACTGGCGCCGATCGAAGTTTTATCTCTCGCGCCTTCGAGCAGAAGCTTGCGCGACCGCGCGATGACTTAAAAGAAGATTTTTCAGTTGAATTGGCTAATGGCGAAACTGTTTTAATAAACTCGGTAATTAAAGATTGTACGCTTAACCTTAACGAAAACGATTTTCTGATTGACCTCATCCCCATGCCTCTTGGAAGCTTTGATATTATTATTGGTATGGACTGGCTCTCGAAGAATCGCGCCGAAGTTATTTGCGCCAAGAAATTGATTCGCATACCTCGAGAAAATGGTGATCTTCATATCTACGGCGAAAAACCCTCCAGTGGTCTTAAACTTATGTCTTGCGCCGAAGCCCAAAGACTCATGCGGAAGAAGTGTATTGCATTTCTAGCCCATGTGGTTAAACCCGATGAAGGAAAGAAGCTTCGCGATATCCCTGTTGTGCGTGATTTTCCTGAAGTTTTTCCTGATGATCTTCCTGGTATCCCTCCCGCTCGTGAAGTCGAGTTTCGTGTTGATCTTGTCCCTGGTGCTTCCCCCGTTGCTAAATCTCCTTACCGTCTTGCACCCGCTGAGATGCAAGAATTGGCCAGCCAACTCCAAGAGTTGACTGCTAAAGGATTCATTCGCCCTAGCTCTTCGCCCTGGGGTGCTCCGGTGTTGTTCGTTAAAAAGAAAGATGGATCGTTTCGCATGTGTATTGATTACCGCGAGTTGAACAAACTCACCATTAAGAACCGGTATCCCTTACCGCGTATTGACGACCTCTTTGATCAACTCCAAGGTGCCTCCTGTTTCTCGAAGATCGATCTCCGTTCTGGTTATCATCAGTTGCGTATCCGCGATGAAGATGTTCCGAAGACTGCTTTTCGTACTCGTTATGGCCATTTTGAATTCTTGGTCATGTCCTTCGGTTTAACCAACGCACCCGCCGTTTTCATGGATCTAATGAATCGGGTGTGTAGGCCTTTCTTGGATAAATTCGTGATCGTGTTTATCGATGATGTTCTGGTGTATTCTAAGACCAAGGCCGAGCATGAGCAACATCTCCGATTGGTATTGCAAAAGCTTAGAGCCGAGCAACTCTATGCTAAGCTTTCCAAGTGTGAATTTTGGTCTGATGAAGTACAGTTTCTTGGTCATGTTGTAAACAAGATGGGTATTCATGTCGACCCATCCAAGATTGAAGCAATCAAGAACTGGATTACGCCATCCTCTCCCTCTGAGATCCGTTCCTTTCTGGGCTTAGCTGGTTATTACCGGCGTTTCATTTCGAACTTCTCAAAGATCGCTTTGCCTTTAACAGCTCTAACGCACAAAGGTAAACCGTATATTTGGGGCTCGAAGCAAGAAGAAGCCTTTCTGACGCTCAAGCGTTTGTTGTGTGAAGCTCCTGTTCTTGCGCTACCTGAGGGTAATGATGATTTTGTCGTGTATTGCGATGCATCCAACCAAGGTCTCGGTTGTGTTCTTATGCAACGAGGCAAGGTTATCGCTTACGCATCAAGGCAACTCAAGGTTCATGAAAAGAATTATACAACTCACGACCTCGAGCTTGGTGCAGTTGTTTTTGCCTTGAAGATCTGGAGACACTACCTTTATGGTACTAAGTGTATCCTCTACACTGACCATAAAAGCCTTCAGCATATCTTTGATCAAAAGGAACTTAACATGAGGCAACGCCGATGGAACGAACTCATCAGCGATTACGATTGTGAGATCCGGTATCATCCTGGTAAGGCTAATGTGGTAGCCGATGCGCTCAGCCGAAAACCCTGCCAACTTAACTGTATCTTGCCGCGCACCCAGCTTCACTTCGCGCCGATTCAAAGCAACCTTGAATCGCGTATTCGTGACGCGCAGCGCGCATCCATCAGTAATGGTAACCTTCGCGCCGAGTTAGCGTGTGGCGCGGAAGCACTCTTTGTCCCTAATCTGAGTGGAATTCTCTGCTATCTCAATCGCATCTGGATCCCTTGTGATGAGAATCTTCGCGCTGATATCCTTTGTGAAGCGCACAAATCTCGATATTCTATTCATCCTGGCGCTGATAAGATGTACAAGGATTTGCGCATTACTTATTGGTGGCCTGGCATGAAAAAGGATATTGCTGTGTTCGTAGCTAGATGTCTGACTTGTTCTAAAGTAAAAGCTGAACACCAACGCCCATCTGGTTTGCTCGAACAACCAGAAATTCCTACGTGGAAATGGGAATGTGTAGCGATGGACTTTATTACCAAGTTACCTTTGACAGCAAGTAAACATGATAGCATTTGGGTAATAGTGGATCGATTGACTAAATCTGCTCACTTTCTGCCCATTCGTGAAAACTACCGTGTTGAGCAACTCGCGCAGCTTTATGTCAAGGAAATCGTCTGCCGCCATGGTACTCCTTTGAGCATCATATCCGATCGCGATGGCCGTTTTATATCTCGCTTTTGGAAATCTCTCCAATCTGCGCTAGGAACTCGCTTGGACATGAGTACGGCATATCATCCTCAGACTGACGGTCAGTCTGAGCGAACTATTCAAACTCTTGAGGATATGCTCCGATCTTGTGTTCTTGATTTTGGAGGTAATTGGGATTCACACCTGCCTTTGATCGAGTTTTCTTATAACAACAGCTATCATTCCAGTATCGGTATGGCCCCATTTGAAGCACTTTACGGTCGTAAATGCCGCTCCCCGATTTGTTGGAGCGAAGTGGGTGAAACTCAAATCACAGGACCCGAACTTGTTCAAGAGACAACCGATAAAATCGCCAAGATCCGTGATCATTTGCTGACTGCCAGAAGCCGACAGAAGAGTTACGCAGATCGTAGGCGGAAGCCTCTCGAATTTCAAGTTGGTGATCTTGTTCTCCTCAAAGTGTCGCCTTGGAAAGGTGTTGTCCGCTTTGGGAAGAAAGGTAAGCTTGCTCCTCGATATGTGGGACCATTCAAGATTCTCGCGCGTGTGGGAAAAGTTGCCTACAGACTTGACCTGCCGCCCGCGCTCAGTAATGTGCATCCAACGTTCCATGTATCCAATCTCAAGAAGTGTTTAGCTGACGAGAACCTTCACATTCCACTTGATGAAGTTCAAGTTGATGAATCTATGCATTTCGTTGAGAAGCCTGTTGAGATTATGGATCGCGAGGTTAAGCAAACCAAGCGCAGTCGTATCCCTATCGTGAAAGTTCGCTGGGAGTCCAAGCGCGGAGCCGAGTTTACATGGGAAAGGGAAGATCAAATGAAGATCAAGTACCCGCACCTGTTCTCTGCGCAACCTACTTCGAGATAAATTTCGGGACGAAATTTCTTAAAGTAGGGGAGACTGTGACATCTGCCCCGATCCGACCCGACCCAGGTACCCGTTTCTCTGACCCGATCTCTCTTTTATTATTTAATATTTATACTTATATTTTACTTTTAATAATAATATATATTTTCTTTCCCGCCTCTTTCTCTCTCTTTCTTTCCGCCGTCCCGTCCCTCTTCCTTCTCTCTTTCCACCTTCTTTTCCCTCTTGTCGCCGTCCCACCCTTACGCTTTGTTTCCCTCTTCTCTTTGCTTGTCCTTTGGTTCTTCCCGCCTAAGGATGTCTGCAGCTCCACGCGCCAGACTCCTTACATGGAAGCCTGCGTGAAGACATCTTGTTCCTGCGATGCGTGAAGAGAACTCTTCTCGCAGCGCGCTAAGAATGCATGTTCTTCCCGCAATGCGCTAAGAATGTATGTTCTTCCCGCGATGCGCTTAGAATTCTTGTTCTTCACGCAGCACGCTAAGGATTTGTGATTCTTCCCGCAGTGCGCTAAGGATTGTTGTGCCAGCCTTCGCGCTCGCGCACTCAGCCTTCCCGCGCTTAACCCTTGTATCTTCTGTTTAAATCTAGCCGTTTGCTTTTGTGTTGTCTTATCTTCTGTGCTGTTGACCTAACCTATCTAATGTCTGAATAGTTACTTTCGGCGCAGCATGCGTACCAACCCCCATTGGTTGGTAGAAAAAGTGACTGACATTATCTTTTGAGATCTGCTTTTGCCATGCTTGACCAGTACCTTTATCTGACCCGCCATGCCTGTTACTGTTCCCTGTCAGCTTTATCTTGCCCCCTGCAGCTGCCATATCTTTTGATATCTTTTGCTTTTGGATTCTTATGCTTTTTGATATCTTTTGCTTTTTGAGATCTTTTTCCCTTTTCTAGGAATTATGTCTCCTAGGGTTTTTCTATAAATAATAATAAAATTTCATAACACATCACACACAAAACACTTAATCTCTCCTGCTCTCTTGCTCCTTGCTCTCTCTGCCGTCTTCCTCTCTGCCTCCGTCTTCCTCCTTGTTCTTCCTGCTTTTCCGGTAATATATATTATAATTTACTTATTAATTATGCTAACTTATAATCAAGACTTAAAACAAATCATTAAAACAATAATCTTATTTATAGGTTAACTTGTGCTTGTTTAAAGTTGGTTCTTGCTTTATCTATCACCGCATCGTTTATCATGTGAGTTATCTCGTATCTAATCCCTTTTTATTTTAAATGCTTTGGGATGTTCATGTGTTCATACAAAACTTGAGTCTTAAACTTGTTTATGAACTTTAGTCGCGCAGTATCCCATGTGTTGAGGACGTTTACTTGGCTGTTTATTTGTATGTGTATCATTAACCGCTTTGTTCGGCCTATTCCGCAGTTCCGTTGGTACCATTAGTTGAACACGGGAGACCTATCGTTTACGGTTTTCTTTGTTTACACTTGCACAGATGTTTTCTCGTTTTTATGCTCAATTGGGAGCATGGATTGAACTATGATCTATGAACTATCTTAGGCTTGATCACAATCTGATTACACCCTTGTTAAACTCTAGACATACACGTGTTGCGCGCAGATTTACTGTGATTATCTATGATTATCTATTAAACTTGATTTCTCACCAACACGCAAGTGTTTGACGTTTATTTTAACACATGTTCAGGTTTGCAGTAGCTGTTTTGGAGCTTGTGGACACGTAGGACGTTTTTACTTTTGGACCTAGAATTAAAATGTATCAAGACAAGTTAATGTTGTTTGAATGTTATAATTTATAATATATTGATTTATGTTTGATTTATGTTCTTTATTTTCCCCGCTGCGCGTGCGCGATAAAATGTGTATTAATAAATATTGACACCAATAGTGTCGCGAGTAATGAAGCAATATGTGGCGCCCCGATGTATAATCCGCCTTTGGTCGGGGTGTTACACTTCGCACCCTCCGCTAGGACTACTGGGTGTGATTTGACACATAAGAATATTAACATGTGAACTCTCTTTCTTATAAAGAGCTTACAAGTTTTGTAATCTAGCGATGTGGGACAAGAGTTAGAAATCCTATTTATACCATGGTGAAAGCCTTCCATTTTCTTTCCTCCACCAATGTGGGATGGAATTTTCCTTTTCTTTTCCATTCTTCCTTTTACTTCTTTTCTTTTCTTTCTCATTTCTTCATTTCTTTCTTTGATTATTTTATTCTTTATTATGGTTTGTTATACTTAACGGGTTAAAACCAAGGTCCAATTGTCTTTAAAAAAATCCCATTTGGTGCCAACTAGCGATTACTCTATGAGTTGCACCGATTAGCTGAAAATTATTCAACAACCCACCGATTAGCGATTAATCACGGATCAATCCTAATTTTGACAACACTGGATTTAAATACGAGTTACTTTTAGAACTTTGTTACCAAAATTTTTTTTTTTTCAGGCTGATACAGAAACAGATGAAGTGTATGCTCATATGACACTCCAACCCGTTCCTTCAGTATGGACTTTTGTAATCACCGGGCTTAAATTTATGATACTGATTATAATTGATGTGGTCTAAAATATACATATTATTATATAAATATTTCTTACACTTTTAAGTACTTTTGAGCCAGATTTTTATTAAATATTATTCTTAGTTGGTTCCTATGTGGGTTTTTAAGGTTCTAAGAGACAATGAGCTAAAACAGAGTGTTTATACTAAACTTGAAACCGGCGAATATTTAAGCGGAGATTATATATTATATATTATTGGTATCTACCTTTTAAATATATGTACAAAATAAATAAGTTAAAGGATGCTAAGATTATTAATTGTTTTAGACTTTATTTTACCAAATCATATTACAAAGTAAGAAAACGTGAGATATGTGGCCAGTGACATCATCATCATCAACATGGATCCCTTATTTGATTTTTTTTGGATAATCATAATTTATAATTTGTTACTAGTAATTTCCAAATTAACGAGCCCATGTTTGTGTTAGATGAGAAAATATATGGAGCCCACCGCAAAAAAGAAAACGTGATGGTAAAGAATAGAGAGGCGGTGGACAGGAAGTAAAAAGAATATATTTTCCGAAGAAGGCAATCATTAGAGACAGAAGGGGCAGCAGATCCTACGGCTATCAGAGAGGTTCACGCAAAGAAAGAAGAAAAGAGAAGGAGCAAGCCTTGGTTCAACCAAATAGCATCCAGGTTCAACACCTACTCATCCAAACGTCTTTATTATTCGGTTTGAATTTAATATTTTCGTCATGAATTTATTATTTGAACATATTTATTATCTTTTGGTCTTGAGTATGGTTGTTGGCTAAACCCTTATACTGCCTAGGTTATGATGAACCTACTTTGACGTTTTGTCTTGACTTGGGATTATTTATTGTTATGGTTTAGTAAAAGATTTACTTATATTAAATTGATGCATATGGATGCTTAGGATTGTTTGATGAGTTTTATTCCATAGCTTTCCTTGATTATTGTTTGTCATATGATAGGTTGCTATTAGATCAATTACTTTGTGTTCTTGATTATTTTATGATTGATGTCATGATAAGATCATAGGAATAATATTGTTAAATAAACCTAAGTGTGTTGCTAACCTAAAATCTGTAAAGTGCTAGGTTATTGATAGATCTCTATTATTTAATCTTGCTAGATTTAGTTCTTCGTAAGGAGTCCGTCTATAGTTGATTATTTATTATTGTCTATTAAATCAATTAAATATTTTGAATTGCCTTTGATTTCCGCGTTGTAAGGTAGGATTTCATTATAAAGGAACTAGATCATAATTAATTAGGTGACCGTAAGGAAACTTGATTTTTAATACTGGTGTGCATTAAAACTTGTTAGAAACCCATAGGTGTCTCTTGAGAAGGGTCAAGAGTCCTGTTCGGGTTTTCTTTTAAGTGTCTATTTTACGATCCTAGTCCATAACTAAATATTATCCTGGTTAATTCATAACTGAAATTTAGGGGATTCTAGCTTAGGTAGTTTTCTCATCATCATCTTATTTTAAATAACAAATTCTTGCTTTTGTTTAAATTACTTGTTTTCTTAATTAGTTTTAATTATATTATTAAATTAGTATTTTAGATAAAAACCCCCGAAACAAATATAATTAATAAGTCGTGTTTATAGTCGAGTCTAATTAGCTAATAAACGTAATTTAGAGAGTCTCGTGGGTTCGATATCCGGACTTACTTAGTTTTACTAGAGTCGATCGGTTCACTTGCCGGTTAGTAGTTTAGTCAAGGTTTAGAGAGTCTAGAGTATTACTTAGTGTTTATTTTTAGTTAATTTAGTTAATAATTATTAAACTACTTTTAGCACATCAATAATTCATAATTGTTCATAGCAGTTTAATAGAGAAGCACTAGCACCGAGTTTTTTTGTCAATGAAAGCACACAAGCCACACACCAAGTTTTTTTGCAAAACTTTGACAGCAAGTGACACTATCACTCCTTGAGACTTTTCTGTTCCTCGTCGAGCAGCCGAAAAAATCTTTCCGCTTCTTGTGAGTTCAACTTCTTTTCAGTAGACTTTGGTTGACTTTTGACTCGGTCAACTCATTTGGCCCATTTCCTTCTAATTTTGTTATGTTCTACCAGTTTGACCCGCTAGAGAAAAACCTTAACCTGAATCAACCCAATTATAAAGTTGGAAAATATGTGTTTTATGTGATAACAAACATTTTTTTAATAAGATTTTTCCATACAACCGTATGCACAAGAGCTTGTGGCCCGAGATTTACATGACAATGCATGGACTTTTCGTCATATTTATCTCGGTAAGTAATAAAAAACATTAAAAAAAATATTTTCCCTATTGAAACAAACAAATCATTTTCAACTTTCAGGTTAACCAAAGCGTAACCTGCTCACAACCGGTTAGAGTCTTTTTGTTTGCAGGAAGAGGCTTTTTGCAAGAGACTCGGTCTTGATTAATATATGATGTATTTATATAACAGGGATGAAAAACAACAGCTTCTATTGGGAAGTAGGTGCGCTAACAGACAACCAGCAAATTTATCATCACTAGTTTTGTCAAGTGATAGTATGCATATTGGAGTATTAGCTGATGCAGCCCATACAGCTGCAAACAACAACCCTTTTATTGTGTTCTACAATCCAAGGTAAACTAAATTCATTTTCTAATTAATATTCATTTAAACTTATAAATTTACTTTGCTGATCTTAGTACTCTTTAAGTTGACGTCACTAATCTAGCGGTTTTGATTAATCGAACGAGTGATTTGTATTTTTGTAGTTTTGCTTAGCATAGTTTGAATGAATTGTTAGTATCTGTCAAGTGAGTGAACTAATGTTTCATAATAGATTTGTAGTTTTGTGGTTGCGGAACTTGATCCTATATCTTAACTTTTTGACTTTGTATATCCTGATATTCTACAGAATTACGAGAACCAACATTACTTTCAAGATAGAGTCATACTTGCACCAACAAACGAAATTATTGATGAGATTAATGATAGTTTGCTCAAGTTTTTTCCAGGTGATGAAGTCGAGTACTTAAGTTCAGATACCATATGTAGTACAGAATATATCAATGACACGGTTGATGCAGCTTTATACTCGCCTGAACTGCTTAATAGTCTAAGAATATCCGGACTACCAAACCACAAGCTTGTACTAAAAGTTGGTGTTCCTGTTATGCTCCTTAGAAATCTTAACCAAAAAGAAGGCTTATGTAATGGTACTCAACTACAAATTATATCTTTGGGTACTCGTGTAGTTGAAGCAAAAATTATTTCTGGAACTAATATTGGACATACAGTTTTGATCCATAGATCACCACTGACTTCAACAGACAACAAAATAACATATAAATTTCAAAGACGACAGTTTCCCCTAGTAGTATGTTTTGCGATGACCATAAACAAAAGCCAAGGTCAATCATTATCTAGGGTTGGTTTGTACTTGAAAGAACCCGTGTTCTCACATGGACAGCTATATGTCGCCTTGTCAAGAGTTACAAGCAGGTTTGGGCTCAAGATTTTGATTCTTGATAAACAAGGCAATCTGCCCAATACAACCACAAATGTAGCGTACAAGGAAATTTTTTATTATTTGTAGACTACTTGCGTAATTTTTGTTTTGTAATTCTTGTAATTTTAATGAAAGTTTTAATTGTATTAACAATATATGATAATTGTGTTATTTATTATATTTTGTTTAAAATGTTTAAATATTGTAATTTTCATTAATTCCCGTGTAATACATGGGTCTCAAGCTAGTTTCTTATATAGAGGCCCCATATATATACACATATTTATAATTATAAAATATATTAAAACTATTATGCATATATACATATCTTTTTATATTTATTTCAAAAATGATTTATTTTTTTGTCTGTCTATTTTTTTACGTAACAGCTAGTTTAACTGTTAAATTTTTATATTGCTATTTATTTAAATAAAAACTAAATATTTTATAGTATTGTGAAATTTTTATTTAAAATAAATGTAAAAGCAAGTGATGATGTGGAAATGTAAAGATGGTTTAAGAAGGTGTATTGTTGGAGTAAAAAATGTGGTTTTTAAGAAAGCTGATGTAGCAGTGATTAGGCTGGTTTGAACAAAAACTGTTGGAGATTGTCTAATACTTTAAAACTTTTGTTTTTAACTTTTAAAGTTTTAGTAGATATATCAAATTACAAATATGCCCCAACTTTAATTTACAAAAAGAAAAAGAGCATTTTTTTTCACTAAGAGTATGTGTAATGTGGCGACAAAGGTAAGGGTTTTTGGATGATATGGGGCTACAACACCATCCTCTAGCACAGAAGGTGTTTGGTAAATCCCCTTCAAAAACTTTAAAATAAAGCTTCTCAAAAATGCTTTTGCTTAATCAAATAAGCAAGTTTGAAAAGCTCACCCAAACACCCCCTAATTTCTTCTCCAGCCAGCCTTATAGGTCCGAGATGTTTTTTTCGATGACCATATTTTCATTTTTTCTTCCAGTCATTGTTTTTTCTTCTCCTTTTTCTAGTATTTCACAAGGGTCGGTATCAAAATTCACAGGAGTCAGGTTGAGATTTTAACACATATATAGTATTAAATATTTTTTTTCCATAGGGGTCGGCTAACCCCCACACCGCCAAGATAGGTCTGCCCCTGTTTTTAGCATAAAAACAAGAAATATGAAAAAAACCGTCTGATATTTTCATACGTATTGTAACATCATATCCTATTATATTATATGCAATACTATTATAATAATATTATTAGTAGTAATTTTCTATTTTCAAACTTTTAAATTTTGTTGACAGAATTATTAATTTTCTTAATTAATGACTTAATTTTATATGCACTTTAAAAACATCTATCATATCAAATTTTATACTTAATAGGATCTTTGCTTGTTTGTATAATCTTTGCTATGTTAAGGTAGGGTTGGATATTTGTTAATTACCATTGCCTGAATTTTTCCTTTTCTCTCTTTTTTTTTTCTTTTAACATGTTTTTTACATTTGCACCTAGCTAGTAGTTAGCCTCTATCCTTGAATTTTAATAGAATTATCATTCGGCCTGTGACAACTGCCCAATCCGACCCGACCCAGGTACCCGTTTTCGAATCCGATTCTTTTTATAATTTAAATTTGATTTTTAATCTTATTAAATTTAGCATTAAATAAACTATATATATATATATATATATATATATATATATATATATATATTTATATTACTAATAAAAATAATTTATTTCCGCCGACCCGTCCCTTTCTTCCTTCTCTCCGCCGTCCCGCCTCCCCTTTCTCTCTTGTCGCCGTCCCGCCCCTCTGCTTAACCCTTAAGCCTTGAAACCCTTTCTCTTAACTCTTTGTTTGTCCTTTGGTTCTTCCCGCCTAAGGATGTCTGCGCAGCTCCACGCGCCAGACTCCTTACAAGGAAGCCTGCGCGAAGACCAACTGCTCCTACGATACGCGAGGCGAACTGTTCCCGCAGCGCGCGAAGGATTATAGTTCTTCCCGCGGCGCGCGAAGGATTATAGTTCTTCCCGCGGCGCGCTAAGAATTGTAGTTCTTCCCGCGACGCGCTAAGGATTGTAGTTCTTCCCGCGACGCGCTAAGGATTGTAGTTCTTCCCGCGACGCGCTAAGGATTATAGTTCTTCCCGCGGCGCGCTAAGAATTGTAGTTCTTCCCGCGACGCGCTAAGGATTGTAGTTCTTCCCGCTGCGCGCTAAGGATTGTTCTCTGTCTGCCTTCGCCCTCGCGCGCACTCGAGTCTTCTCGCGCTAGACCTTAAGTCTTTTCTTCTGTTTAGGTCAGCCTGTATGCTTTTGAAATATCTTATCTTTTGTTTGAGCACTGTAGGTCAGTTCCAACATCTGTCCGAAGAGCCACTTTCGGCGCAGCATGCGCACCAATCCTATTGGTTGACAGAAAAAGTGACGGACATAATCTTTTGAAATCTTCTTTTGCATGTCTTGAACAGTGCTTTATCTGACACCTCCCATGCTTTGATCTGTAACCTGTCAGCTTTTCCCCATCCCCTGCAGCTGCCGGCATATCTTTTGCTTTTGTTTTCTTGTGCTTTTTGTTATCTTTTGCTTGATTTGATATGATCTTTTCCCCTTTTCAAGGGATTGTGTTCCCTTGGGTTTTCCTATAAATTAAGCTAATTTCTTATTTCTTAACACTACACACACTACACTTAAACACTCCCCAATTTTCCCTCCCTTTGCTCTCTGCCCTTGTTCCTCAGCCGCCACTCCAACTCCTCTCTTTGCCTCCGTCTTCTCTTCTATTCTGCCCAGAATCTCGGTAATTATAAATAAATATATTTTGTTTTAATTTGTTTAACTAACAAAAATCGATACTTACTGCATATATTCAAGACATAAAAACCAATCGTTAAACCAATAACCTCTTATTTATAGGTTAACTTGTGCTTGTTTAAAAATTGGATTCTTGCTTTATCTTTCAACGCACCGTTTACAGGTGAGTAATCTCGTACTTAATCCCCTTTTATTTTTAACGTTTTGGGATGTTCATGTGTTCGTACAACTTGAGTCTTAAACTTGTTTATGAAACTTATGTGCGCAAAACCCCATGTGTTATGGACGTTTACTTGGCTGTTTATTTGTATGTGTGAATCATTAACCGCTTTGTTCGGCCTATTCCGAAGTTTTCATGGATCCATTAGATGAACACGGGAGACCTATCGTTTACGGTTTTCTTGTTTTGTTTACACATGCACGTATGATTATTTGTTTTTGTGCTCGATTGGGAGCACGGATTGAACTATGAGCTATGATCTATTTAGGCTTGATCACAATCTGATTACACCCTATGTTAAACCCCAGTTAAGCACATGTTGCGCGCAGTGTTTGTTATTATCTATTTATATCTATTAAACTTGATTTCTCACCGACACGCAAGTGTTGACGTTTTATTTTAACACATGTTCAGGTTTGCTGTAGCTGCTTTTGGGAATCTCAAGGACACGTAGGATGTTTTCTTTTTCTTTGGACCTAGATTAAAATGTAACAAGACAAATTATGTTATTTGAATATTTTGAGTTATGATATGATTTATGTTACTTTACGATTTGTGTTTCTGCGCTGTGCGCAATGATAATGTATTTATTAAATATTGACACCCTAATAGTGTCACGGGTAATGAAACAATACGTGGCGCCCCGATGTATAATCCGCCATCGGTCGGGGTGTTACACGGCCATGAACTTAAATAAAATTTTTTTCTTTAATTATATTACATGTCTACCCATGAATTTAATAGAGTTATCATATATCTCTTAATTTTTAACAAAATTATTTTTCTTTTTTGACCAATATTTTTCTATTATTTTTTATATGTTTGTTTTTTCATATTTTGTTTAACTCAAGTTTATTTAACTTAATTGTTATAATTAAAGCCGACTTTTAACTTTATACATGTTTACTTAACCACATGGCTTGCTTATTTTATCGTCACTTGAACATCATTTTTTTAATACTAGTGTACAAGTTTTCAAAACCGCCCTTACATATTTCCCGTCGGATCTACACCTAGCGTAATGCATGTGATACACCCAGTCGCCCACTAGTTTATTTTAATATTAAACTATGAAATTCTATCTTGAAAATTTACTAAATTTTTGCTATTTATTTACTGCTGTTAAAAGTTTTATCTTGAATATTTAAAGATTACTTGTGTTACTTAAAAACATCATATGCCTATCGGAAAGGATGAATTGATTTTCTAATGGAACTCTAATAACGCATGTATCTACAAAAAGAACATAATATATGATTAAAGATTAAATTTAGAGAATTAATAACTTTCCACGGATAAAATTATATGTAGGAAGTTTATAGGTTATATATGAACTTTTCCTAAGATCAAATCAATTGTTTAAAATTAAATTTTAGGTGGTAAGATTAAAAAAAATTAAAAATATCTAAGTTGGGAACTTAAAAAAAGGTGTGCATCAACCTTTTATATCAAGCTATTTTATGATTTCATGATGAACAGAATATATTATCTAAAACAATAAGGGAAAAATGGTATAAAACTTTAAAATTTTATTGAACCATTACCAACATTAACTTCTAACGCAATGGTGTAGATTATTAGAATTCACGACGCATCATGTTCTTGATGTTTTATCACTATCTTCGACAATCTTATGAGTTGCGGGTAAAAACCCCGCTTTGCTTATACAATAGCACCAAGTATACAAACAAATAGGAATCGTGTGTATAGCACGTGTGACACTCATCAGCCTTCTGACAACGTTCATGAGTCTTGTAAGGCTGAGGGGTGTGGGGGGCGCGAGAGGGGGCGTGAGTGGGGGCGCCAGCCAATAATATTGTGACGTGTGGCAGAGAGAGAAACTTGATAAGATGGGTGTTGGTAGTGGTGATAGCGCCCCGGGCCATGGTGTGGAGGGGCGCGAGAGGGGGCGCGAGCGGTTTATTTTTTTATTTTTTTATAAATGTATTAAAAAAACGTATTATTAAAAAAACTCATAAATTATTTAAAAAAACACACATTTTTTTGAAAATTCATATAATAAAAAAAACATACTAAAAATTAAACAAACAATAATATTTAATAATAAAACTAATCTAATACAAGATCCTCTGGTCGCCTCGCCCACAAATGTTCAACCAACTCATGTCGAAGATCCCCGTGTATCTCACGGCTCTTGATATTTGCTATGTTATGAAGTTTTTGTTGATCACTGATTGTGGACGGTTGTGGCGGAATGTCACCTTGGTAGTTTTGGCATATAGCTTTGCCCTCGTCTTCTAACGTCATGTTGTGTAGGATGAGACACGTGTAGACGACGTCCATTATCCTCTCCCGAGTCCAATAACGTATCGGGTTCGCCAGAACATAATATTGTTTTTTTATAGCTCCAAAAGCTCTTTCAATATCTTTTCTAGCAGACTCTTGCTTCTTCGTAAAATACTTCCGTTTGTCGGCGACTGGATCTGTAAAAGCTTGAACTAACACAGCCCATTCGTTGTAAATACCATCGACCAGATAGTACCCGTACTTGAAGAGTTCTTCATTTGCAACAAAAGATTGAGGTGGTTCAACCCCGTCGATAAGGTCGTTGATCAAATGTGACTGATCGATAACATTAAGGTCGTTATTTGACCCAACAACACCAAAAAAAGCATGCCAAAACCAAAGATCCTGTGACACCGCCGCCTCAAGTATGAGGGTCGGCCCTTCATGATCACCACGGTGGAACTGACCTCGCCAGGCCGTTGGACACATAGCCCATCCAACATGCGTACAATCGATGCTACCTAGCATCCCAGGAAAACCATGTTTTTCTGCGTGCACCTCATATATGCGTTGGATGTCATACGTTGTAGGTTTACGCAGATATCTCCGAGCGTAAGTCGATATGACTCCTACGTACAATATATATTAAAAAATGTAATAAATATTTAATAAAAAGTAAAATTAATGTTTTTTACCTTGGCAGAAAAAATGAAGGGATTCACGTGCAACCCTTTTCGACATCTGTAAATACTCATCCAAAGCGTCCGACGAGATGCCGTACGCTAGTTGACGGATAGCAGCCGTGCATTTTTGAAGAGGGGTAAAACCGGGAAGACCCCTAGCATCCTCCCTTTGTTGGAAAAAGGGATACCGTGCCTCTAAATCACTCGCTATACGCGTGAACAATTGTCTGCTCATTCGAAAACGAGTTCGAAAATCCGACTCCGCGTATACCGGTTGAGGGCTAAAATAATGCCTCATCAAAGTATCGTTAGCACCCGATCGATCACGATCACGAGGTGGTGCTCTAACCCTCGGGAGTCGGGGTTGATGGGCTTGATTTTGCAAGAGATTTACCACGGCTGCGGTCAAAACTCCCCCTACATGAAGAAGCAAATCATCCTCTTCGGAGGAGTCGGAATCAGACGAGTACGACGACATTATTTTTTAAAAAAAAATGGGACGATGGGTTGTTTGGAGATTGAAGTTGTGTTTGATATGGTAAAAATGGGTTGATTTAGGGGTATTATATAGGATTTTGTAAAGGTTTTTTTAAAAAAGTTTGAAAGAAATGGGTAATATATAGGAAGTGTTGTATAAAGAAATGGGTAAGTTTGGTGTTTTTTGAAGTTGTGTTAAAGTGTTGTATAAAATGGGTAATATATAGGAGTAGAAAATTTTTTTTTTTTTTTTAAATCAAGAGCCAACGGCTCATAATAACTCTCCAACGGCTCTTTTCACCTTTCCCCATGCCCCTCACGCTCAACCTGTCCCGCGAACCCCCTGGCGCCTGCCTCTTTTTCCGCGCTCGCGCCCCTCTCGCGCCCCTATAGCGCCTCGGTGGTGTGGTCCTCGCGCCCCGGGGCGCGACCGCCTCGCCACTTGCGCCCTGTCTCGCGCTCCGCACCCCTCAGCCTAAGCAAATGAAACTTGGGAAGAATTCATCACTGTCGTCGAAACAAAAGGAAAAGAACAAATCATTAACAACATTAAAGAAATATAAGTATCATTTGTGTTGCATAAAAAGAATGAAGAATATATAGTTCACCATAGATGAAGATCAGCATGATGCATAATACTGTCTTTTGAGCAAGAGACATCTTTATCTTTCTTTGAAATTAGAATATTGTTATGCTATGATGAAGTTTTATGTTGTCCCTCTTGATATTTATACTTAAAACTAGTGGAGTTGGGTAATGAAGGAATTTTTGAAATTTATTTATGAATTAATGGCATAATAAATAAATATAAAAGTTGAGTTTGTTACTAAATGGGGATGGGGAATTTTTATTTAAAAAAATAGGTGATTACAAAAGTATTTATCAAAATAGACATTTTTCTATTTATTTGATTTAGATAACATTTTATAAGAAAAAAATTAAAATACAAAGGGGGAAAAAATGAAAAGGATTTATGACTATAAAAAAACACCTAAAATTAAACATAAAATAATTAAAAAATCATAA
>NW_027506732.1:0-43266 GCF_021521415.1 Bidens hawaiensis
ATAGAACCGGACTGGTCACTGGACCGAATCCCGATCGGACCGGTTCGGTCTCAACAACATTGGTTATTTAATATTTTTTTAAAGTGGTTATAAATAAATGAGTGAGAAAATAAAATTATAAATGTATAAAAAATATTATTAGTTTATTAAAGTAAGAGAGAAAAAACAGTGGTTTTTAATGCAATTATAAATATAGAGATAAAGATTTTACTGAGAATGTTATAAGGCTATGTGTAGTGGATGAGCTAAAAAATGGGAACTCTTGCGACATGTGACACCCAGTCAGCAAAGTGTGAGTTTTTGATTTTGGGGTGTAATGGTGTTGTAGCTCCCAACCTTTGCCACGTCACATTTTTTATTATTTTCTTTTTATAATTAAATTAAACAAATACAAAAATAATTTATTTATTAAATTAATAAATAAAAGAAAAATAAATTAAAATCAAATTAAAAAACACACTAAAAATAAAATAAAAATACATATAAAAATACTAATTTATTTGTCATCTTCGTCTTCGTCCTCCTCCCCGTCTTCGTCCTCGTCTTAGACTTCAACGAGACACTTATGACAAACTTGTTTAACCAAGTCCGCCTTAAGTTGGTTATGTATCTCACTTGATGTGAGCTCGTGAATGTTTCGTGTTCGTTGTTCTTCGGTTGGTTAAAGAAATTGTTTTGGAACGATCCTTGGTATATAGTGTTGGCATATTGCTCTGCCCTTGTCTTCTAAAATTATATTGTGCAATATCATACACGTATACATGGCATTGATCATTTTTGCCATCGACCATACACGACATGGGTTTTCACATAATGGAAAAGTTTTTTTTTAAACCCCAAAACACCTCTTGATATCCTTTCGTGCGAACTCTTGCTTCTTCTTAAAATATTTCTTTTTTCTTCGATCGGGTCTTGAAACGTTTTTGACAAAGATCGAGTACTCCAGATATATCATAACTCCCAAATAGTATCCGTGACGATAGTAGGTACCGTTGGCATAAAACGGTAAGACCGGTATGCTACGGCTTATGTAATACTCTAGCACGGGCGACACGTTGAGAACGTTTATGTTGTCGATGGACCCGACGGAGCCGAAGTAAGCCACTAAATCCAAAGGTCGTGTGAACAAATGGCTTGAAGACTAACCATTGGTACTTCTTGGTCACCACGAGTGTATTGAACTCGTCATGCGGTTAGACAGTTGGCCTACTTCCAATGCATGAAATCTATACTCCCGATCATGCCGGGAAAAGAATGTTTGCTTTCGTGTACATCGTATATACGAGTTAGCTCGTTTGAAGTTGGAATCCTCAGATAACGACCACCGTATAATTGTATTATTCCAATAAAAATATTATTAAAAATATTAAATTAAAAAAATAATTAATATAAACATTTTAACACGATAGGTTTAAACAATTTAAATTTTACCGATGCAAAATCTCTCCAACGAGTCTCGCGTAGTTTCTCAGCCATCTTTAAATACTCATCACTGATGTTGGTAGTGTTGTCGTATGCGATAATACTTTGCACCGACGTACACTTTTAGATGGCGGTGAATCCTAAATATCCTCTTGCGTTGGGTTTTTGTTGAAAATATGTATACTCCCGCTCCAAATCTCCCGCGATGAGCAAAAATAAATGTCTAGACATCCGAAAACGACATTCAATCGTAACGTCGTCGAATTTAGGTCTGTCGTTGAAGTAGTCCTTCATCAAACGATCGTTCGCATCTAGACGATCTCGAAGGATATACTATCGTCTACGACGCGACAGAGAACTAGTAGAGCCAAACATTATCTTGTTGGCGACCCGCATTGCGCTCATGATTCCTCCTCCTCCTCCAACGACTGTTGGTTCATTTGATCAATATTCATCGTATCCTTAATTAGTTGATCCCAAATGTCAGAAGAGTTAGAGGAATCCATTTTGAGAAACAACACTTGATGAAAACAGGTTTTGTATTGATGAAGAAGTATGAATGGTGAAAATGGTTGAATTGGTTTGGTATTTATATTTGAGTTTGTATATGAAATTATGAAAATAACGTTAAAAGTGGCGGGAGGTTAATCAAGCATCATGGTGGCGTTGATATCCGAAAGACAATGGTACATGCACCAATCGGCGGTGTCCCAAGGTTGAGTGTTATGTGCCTTATGTTCAAGGCTTGATGCAAAACTACTATCGAGCTGGGGGTCTCATCAGAAGCAGCCTCTCTATTCCTAAATGGTAGAGGTAAGGCTGTCTACATCTTACCATCCTCAGACCCTACCATAGATTTGCTATTGGTAGGATATACTGAGTACGATGATTGATGGTGATACGAAATGGTGAAAATGGTTGTATTTATATTAAGTTTTTTTTATTTTTTTAATAGTTATGTTAACGGTCAATATATTAAAATATTATTATTATTATTGGTTTGAACGGCGATGAATAGTAATAGCCCTTATTGTCATTGGGGGGTGGGGTGGGGTGAGGTGGGGTTGGGGGGGGGTGTTCACCTCCAAATTCGCCCATATCGCTCCAAATAATTCGCCCCACTATGAATGGTCAAATGATATCAAGTGATTTGAATGACAGATTATACATTTTCTGTTAAACATGCGTATACTAAATTATTTTAAGTTATTAATTTAGTGTTTTCATCTTTTTATAATTAAATATACTATATTATAAATAACTAGAAATGGCATTTTAATTTAGTTTTTTTTAGCCATGATCTATTACTCTTGTGAGAAATTTTGTTGTTAAAAAAATAATGTTTTTATGAGATGAGTTATTGTACAATCATACTTTAGTATAAAAGGTATACAAGTTTTTAAAGCGTTGACTTCAATTTAAATCAATCACGCGGTGACATAAACGTAAATAACCAAAATCTAATTTCCAATCTAACTCATTGATTACAATCAATCAATCGAAAGAACAAATATGAGATGAGTGGTATGCAAAATGTTTCGCAATCTATCCTTAAAATGTTCACCAGCAAATAAACATCAAACATAATCGGTCAAAAATTCTACAATTAAGCAAACTTGTTCTTCAATTTTTACTCGTTTAATCAATTGTTGAAGTAGATGACGACATCGTCAGACGCTTGATTTGAGCATATGTTATTTTGGGTGTTGAACTTGAACTGAAATTACTTACGTTCAAAACCAAGTATGGGTGTTGAACTTGAACAATTGGAATTCATACTACGTTAAAGAAACAAAATCAATCAAACGTTTAAAGCAAAATCAGTTACATTCAAAACAAAATTTGGTTGTTGACCTTGAATGTTCAAATCAAAATCAATTACGAGATCAAAACAAAATCAATTAAACGTTCAAAACAAAATTTGAGTGTTAAACTTGAACAATGTTCGGGTGTTGAACTTGAACATTGTTGAACTTGAACATTCTAAACAAAATCTACGTTCAAAACAAATTTAATTGAACGTTCATAACAAAATTAGTTACGAGTTCAAAATAAAATCAATTAAACGTTTAAACCAAAATAAATTAAAGGTTCAGAGCAAAATTATTATTCTTAATCATCCTCATTGTGGTTTATCAGGTTTAATCTCTAAATTGATTCACGATTTTACTAACTCACTCATTCAATTTTCATTTTTAATTTGATTTTGTTTCTGAACTTGGTCGGCATTTTAGAGTTAATGTCTGAATTTGGTTGGCGATTCATAAAAGTGAAATGATTTACGATTTGCCATCAACATGAATGAAGCGGTTAATCAAATGAAAGAAATTCCAGTTTTGCCACCACGCGGTTTGAGATCAATGGAGTATATGGTCTCGTACCTAATGTATGATAAGCAACCTATATTACAAATTTCACATAATTTCATCTTAATATACATGTTTGGTTTGTGGAATCAGAATCGGAATTGGAATCGGAATTGACAAACTTTCTTTCAAATGTCGTTTTTTGTTGGTTTTTAGAGAAATTGAAAATGAAAAATATTCGATCAAATTACTTCATTTATAGGAAGAATTTAGCATTCCTTTTCTACATGTAATGGAATTTTAATCTTTCCAGTGAAAAGTCTGAAGATTACAAAATGGCCAAACTCCTTTCCATCCGACCACAAAATCATATTTAATTAAACAATTTTATTTGTGAAATCTTTTAATCATCATCAAATCATAATTTAATTTCTCTTTTATATATATCCTCCATCGTTGCTTTATTTTTTCCATCACCGGTTAACTTTCGATTACCACCCACTATCGTCAACCATCCCTCTCATACACCAACCACCATCGTCAACTACATCAACCGCCCATTTTTCATAACCCAAATATTTGTGTTCATGTTTGTTTGTTTAAAAAGATCAACATGTTTGTGTTCGTTTATGTTCCTTCGTTGAATATCTAAAAAACCTACACATCTTAATTAAAAGATCCCAAACATAAGAAAATATAACAAATGTAACAAACTAATATTTACGTATTAAATCAAAACAAAACTACCTTAAAAAATTAACAAATCATTAAAAAATATAAAAAACAAAACGATTAAAAACAAAAAAAAATCCTAAATAAACCTCCGTAACAGCTCAAACTGGTTATTTAATAAAGTTTGCTCATTAATAATTTTAACTGAGGAGACTTCAATGCCCTGTTAATGATACATTTATTACTTGATGGGTATAATTATTCACATCCAAATGTTTCATAAAAGTAACATTTCTATAATAAATAAAAAGTGATACATTTAAGAATAAAAATACTGTGTGTTGATTCCACCACCAACCAACCTACGTAAATTTGTAAATGCCTAGTTTATGCCCTATCACAAGAAAGAAGAAAACAAGTTGTAAGTGAGTGAGTGAGTTCGTACAAGAAAGAAGAAAGCAACTTTACATATCTAGATCATCATCTTCTTCTTCATTATTCTTAGTTACAGGAAAGTGATTATTACTATTTTTCTTTATTATTATTATTATTATTATTATTATTGTTATTATTATATTTATTTTCCATGGAGTCTGGAGAATCCCACCAAACCACAATCAACATGCCAAGAGCAGAAGACACTGAGACCAGCCGAAGTAGTTATAAGGGTAAAGGGATAGTGGATCCGAAGCTAGAAGACAGTAACGATGAGTTGATCACCTCAATGCCGCAGCTCTGCCGCCGGTCTACCGCCAGCACCAGCAGCAACATTAAGCTCACTACCACCCAAGATGCTTCTAATTCTGCATCTGCTTCTGCTTCTAGACACAAGCCCAAGTCATGATTATCAATGGATTCGCCTGACGAGACCGAGACGAATATCAAAGCTGAACATGATCATGATCATGAAGATTTGCCTGAGGATTATTATAATCAGCTCAGGTACTCCAGATGGACCATTTTGTTTCACTTATCCACCCTGGTCCTTATACTAGCCGCATTAGCCTTAACACTCACCCTTCCCGTTCTAAAACACGGACGCCTCTTTCGCTTTAGACTATGGGAATGGGTGGTTATGGTTCTCGTCTTGGTATTCGGACGGCCGCTATCCGGCTGGGGGTCAACATTATCATGGTACTATTTATCTAGCCTAACTATATATTAAGAAAATGGGTCATGTTAAAAGGCTGGTTCCAACACTGCCTATGGTTGACACTCGCCTTGACGGCTTGGAAGTTCACTTTCGATAAACAAGTGGATCGAATGGGAAAGGGGCATGTCTTATTGCGTTATGTTACCATGATTTTAGTTTGTGTGCTGGTTGGGGCGGTTGTTTGCCTAGTAAAAACTTTGGTCGCGAAAGTGCTCTGCTTGCCACAATTTTCTTGGCCCGGGTTCAAGGATACCTTTTCAATCACTATGTAATCGACGCCTTATCAGGTCCACCCAAACAAGACAGACTGATCAGGGATCAGATTGAGACACCTGGTTTGAAGGCCAATTTTTTCTATAAAAGTGCAAAGGCAATCGATCGCATGCATCGGTGGACTCAAAAGAACATTTTGGCCTGGAACTTAAAAAGGCTGATGGATGCTGTTCAGATGGGTCAGTTGGAGGGCGCGCTGGAAATTAGTAGTGAAGCCGACGCGAAAGATAAGGCAAAGAAAATAGCAAATAATGTTTGTAAATATGGCTCCAAGTAAATTCGAAGTCTTTATTAATTTATTTGATCATGTCTTGATTGATTTTGTGTTTCAAATATTTTTGATGTAACTTGTGTTATTGACAGTCCGATTTACCTAGGCGATTTGAAACGATTCCTGAGTGATGATGAAGCCTCGAAGGTTATATGCCTCTTTGATGGAGAAACTGCAACGAATAGGATCAATAAAGGAGTTTTCGAAAACTGGGCGGTAAGTTCATATTATTTTCATCCATAACATTTTAACCCACTACTAATATGCACGTTAAGTCGTTAACAATATGGGGAATGTTGGGGTGAACCAGAAAAGTTTGGGTAGAGCCGGATCTAAGCGTTGGCTAGGTAAGCGCCCTCTAGTAAGAGGAGTAGTTATGAACCCTGTAGACCATCAAAGCATATGAATTTGGAAATGTCAAAATCTTCAAGGTTTGACTCACAGCAGTCAAACATCAGAACCAAATGGAAGATGAAAGAAAACGTCAATCCATCCATTTCGTTTGAACTGCAAGAGTACAAAGATTGTTATATTCAGATCTTTATGTTATAAAGAGAAACATTAAAGTTAGAAATAAAATGTAAATCAACTTTAAAGGTAGACCTGGATTTAACATGCATTAGACAGGAATGATAGATGCCTATGTATTCATCATAACTTGTAGTACTACTAAGAAGTAGGACACAAAAGAGTCAATATACTCGGTCCTGCAACTAACATAATAAATAAAAACAATTAAAAAAACATTGTTTTCCACAGCCTCTTTTAATCCTACTTAAAATTATAAATCTGCAATTAATACATGTTGTGAGTTTGAAACTAAATACAATAAGTTCGAGATCCAACTATTATCTAATTACATGTCAAACCTAATGTGGCAAGTTTAAGACTCAATCTTGCACATGCGTCTATTTGCTTATTAATATATATTTGTTTTTTTTCTCTCTTTTTACAACCATCTAAACATAATATGACTGTTGACCTTTTAAGTTGGCTCTTTTAAATTTAAACAAGGCAGTACACCTCGCCACTAAATAATCTGATAGATATGCGAAACGAAGATCGATATTATTATAAATAGGGGACAACAAAAAACCTTAATTATGGTTGGCCTTGCGGAGGTATCTTCCTCCTTTAACCGCACGCTATTGTAATGCTCCTGAAGACGGACCTTGTGTTTGTAATTTATTCAACAACTCATCAGGCAGGCATTCTTTAGTATCATTTGTAAAACAGTTATCATTATTAGCTTACATAATAAGTGATTGGAATAGTAATGGCCATAGCCTAATCAGTGGCGGATCCAGGAAATTTTCTCACATGGTCGGAATTTTTTCGCCCGGTACATATTAATATAATTTTTTCCAGTTTGGTTCGGTCGATCGGGTTGGGTCAAATCGGTATGTAGTTTCTTTTTGGTCCGGTTCGGCCATTCTGGTTGCGGGGTCATTCGGTTCATATAAAAAAAGGACAATCAACCAAAATATCATTAAAAATACATAATAAAAATATATTATATATAAAATTGTCATCACTAGTGTTGAAACCAGAATATTTCAAGTGAAGGGTCCAAATTAATGTTATATTAGATAATATTTTAAATTTTTATTTTTAAATTAGTTTGGTAACTAATGTCTTTATGTTTAAAAAAAAAACTAAAGGATATTTCTTTTACCAACAAATGTCATTTAAATATTAAAAAAAACAACTTAGTGAAATGAATGTTTAAAAACAATATTAAGCTTTTAGGTGTAGTTTTTACTTTTCAGAGTTTTGTTTCTGTTAAATATTGAGGCGTAGTCAGATTCTCAAAAAGCCCAATAAATCAAGTAATGTTAAGTTTCTTCTTCGTCTGGTCTGCAACTTTTACCGGATAGAATGCCGCATTGCAGTTTGTGCCGTTGACCGGAAAACATGGCTAAAATTCACTTGCGGTTTCACCGTTGCTCATCACCCATCCAATATCGATATTCCACAGGGGTCGGTGTCAAAATTTCACAAGGGTCAGTTGAGATTTTAACACTATAATGCTACTAAAAATTTTCATTTCACAGGGGACGGCCGACACCTCTACCTTGAAGGTAGATCCGCCCCTGAGCCTAATCATACTGTCATTAACATAACCGTGAGGAGAATCCTTATGAGATCAAAAGTGTGATAATCTTGAATTTGGGGGGGGGGGGTGTAATTAACCTTTAAATCACGGGTAATTAAACAAGTACTTTTCCAAACATAGAAAAATCCCAAATATTTAAATCCCAATGCATTTTGCAAAGAAGCATTTATTTTGAAAAAATCTTCACCCCTCTTCTTTTGCAAAATATGACGAAAATGCCCTTGTCGTTATAATATATTTTTGACCCAAATCATGGAACGAAGAATATTCTCTTAATATAATACCATAAACCGGTCATGTTGATTTGCTTGGCCATCCATAAAAGAAAGTATTCTCAAGTACTGAATTGCTTGGCCATCCATGTTGATTTGCTTGGCCATCCATACCGTTTGACTAAACATAAGTCAAACCAACACCACTTGTAACAAATCACAAAAAAAAAATTTAATGCCTTTGCATATCAAGTTGTTTCTTGCAACAATAATTCTGCAATTTAGTTGATTAAGGCAGCAATAATTTGCAAAAACAAATTGCACAGGTTTGACTTTTAAGTTAACTATACGATTGCACACTTATAATTTCGTGCAAATTTCCCAAATTAACCCTCGAACCAATCCTAAGTATAATCTGCCATATTTTTTTATAAATATTCAATATAAAGATTGCAACATGTATTGCAATACTGACTTTCAAAATACGGATGAACGGACCCCAATTTCTATGAAAATTGCATCACATGATCAGTGTATTGTACCTTGACCATGAACACTTGTAGCACCCAAATCATTTATACCACATATTGGATATAACATCAGGACCATTAGGTCTTGAAATATGATTTTTCAGCTTTTGCTTGAAAATAGTATAGCATCAGGGTGTTTTCATAAAAGCTGATATAAGTATGAGTAAGTTTACGCATATCAGCTGAATATGTGTAAACTTGCCAATTTTATTCACAAACTGAGAAAACTACAAGCTTGAACCTGTTCTTCTTGAAGTTCAACAATGGCCACATCTGTTTATCTTCCATTCAAATCAAATTTCGTTCTTTGAAACTAGTTAGTAATATTATTATGATTTTACACTTACCCCCGCTTAGGGATTAAACATAGCCTAAATCGACTATAGAGGTAGGGTACCAAAAAGACCCAAACACCCTTATGTATCATCCACGGGTCGGAGAGGAATCCCTCATATACCACCCGCGGAACATATGGATCACCCGCACAACATATTAGAGGAAGAACATCCTTACACCACACGCGGAAACATCCAGGCACCCTTAGAAGTCATCCGCAGGACAAGACATTTGTCCGCCAAAATGACCGGAAGGCAATGCCAACAGGACAACTGTAAATAACTAATTACCCTCTAGAAGAATAACCACGATTGTTACTTGAAGAATACGTGACTCGTTAGCCAATGAATGAAGGACACCTTGCCAGGTTGTTATAACCATGCACATGGCCAGGGTTTGGTTCGTCCTATCATGAAGTGACGCGTGTCCATGTTGTTATACCCATGCACATGGGACGTATAGATCAACCTATCACAAAGGGACACGCGTCCAGACGGTTATTAAGATCTTCTAGAAAGGGACAGCTGGCCCAATCACCTTTCTACATCCTTCGGCTATAAATACATTTTCAACCTGCATGAGGTATTCATTCATTCACATACACTCTCACTGTACTTACTCTCAGTACCCTAGTATTTTCTCTCTTAAGAACTGTACTGGTTCTCTCTTAAGAGAGAAAGTAATAAAGTACCGAGAGTAAGTACAGTGAGAGTGTATGTGAATGAATGAATACCTCATGCAGGTTGACAATGTATTTATAGCCGAAGTATGTAGGAAGGTGATTGGGCCAGCAGTCCCTTTCTAGAAGATCTTAATAACCGTCTGGAAGTGTGTCCCTTTGTGATAGGTTGAGCTATACGTCCCATGTGTATGGGTATAACAACATGGACTCGCGTCACTTCATGATAGGATGAACCAAACCCTGGCCATATGCACGGTTATAACAACCTGGCAAGGTGTCCTTCATTCATTGGCTAACGAGTCACGTATTCTTCAAGTAACAATCATGGTTATTCTTCTAGAAGGTAATTAGTTATTTACAGTTGTCCTGTTGGCATTGCCTTCCGGTCATTTTGGCGGACAAATGTCTTGTCCTGCGGATGACTTCTAAGGGTGCCTGGATGTTTCCGCGTGTGGTGTTAGGATGTTCTTCCTCTAATATGTTGTGCGGGTGATCCATATGTTCCGCGAGTGGTATATGAGGGGTTCCTCTCCGACCCGCGGATGATACATAAGGGTGTTTGGGTCTTTTTGGTACCCTACCTCTATAGTCGATTTAGGCTATGTTTAATCCCTAAGCGGGGGTAAGTGTAAAATCATAATAATATTACTAACTAGTTTCAAAGAACGAAATTTGATTTGAATGGAAGATAAACAGATGTGGCCATTGTTGAACTTCAAGAAGAACAGGTTCAAGCTTGTAGTTTTCTCAATTTGTGAATAAAATTGGCAAGTTTACACATATCCAGCTGATATGCGTAAACTTACTCATACTTATATCAGCTTTTGTGAAAACACCCTGATGTTATACTATTTTCAAGTAAAAGCTGAAAAATCATATTTCAAGACCTAATGGTCCTGATGTTATATCCAATATGTGGTATAAATGATTTGGGTGCTATAAGTGTTCATGGTCAAGGTACAATACACTGATCATGTGATGCGATTTTCATAGAAATTGGGGTTCGTTCATATGTATTTTGAAAGTCAGTATTGCGATACATGTTGCAATCTTTATATTGAATATTTATAATAAATATGGCAGATTATACTTAGGATTGGTTCGAGGGTTAATTTGGGAAATTTGCACGTAATTGTAAGTGTGCAATCGTATAGTTAACTTAAAAGTCAAACCTGTGCAATTTGTTTTTGCAAACTATTGCAGCCTTAATCAACTAAATTGCAGAATTATTGTTGCAAGAAACAACTTGATATGCAAAGGCATTAAATTTTTTTTTTTTTTGTGATTTGTTACAAGTGGTGTTGGTTTGACTTATGTTTAGTCAAACGGGCCAGTTTTGAAAAAAAGAGGCAATTCGGTAATTGAGAATACTTTCTTTTTTGGATGGCCAAGCAAATCAACATGACCGGTTTATGGTATTATATTAATAGAATATTCTTCGTTCCATGTGTTGGGTCAAAAGTATATTATAACGCCAAGGGCATTTTCGTCATATTTTGCAAAAGAAGAGGGGTGAAGATTTTTTCAAAATAAATGCTTCTTTGCAAAATGCATTGGGATTTAAATATTTGGGATTTTGCTATGTTTGGAAAAGTACTTGTTTAATTACCCTTGATTTAAAGGTTAATTACACCCTCCCAAATTCAAGATTATCACACTTTTGATCTCATAAGGATTCTCCTCACGGTTATGTTAATGACAGTATGATTAGGCTCAGGGGCGGATCTACCTTCAAGGTAGAGATGTCGGCCGTCCCCTGTGAAATGAAAATTTTTAGTAGTGTTATAGTGTTAAAATCTCAACCGACCCTTGTGAAATTTTGACACCGACCCCTGTGGAATATCGATATTGGATGGGTGATAAGCAACGGTGAAACCGCAAGTGAATTTTAGCCATGTTTTCCGGTCAACGGCGCAAACTGCTATGCGGTGTTCTATCTGGTTAAAGTTGCAAACCAGACGAAGAAGAAACTTAACATTACTTGATTTATTGGGCTTTTTAAGAATCTGACTACACCCCAATATTTAGCAGAAACAAAACTCTAAAAAATAGAAACTACACCTAAAAGCTAAATATTGTTTTTAAACATTCATTTCACTAAGTTGTTTTTTTTTTAATATTTAAATGATATTTGTTAGTAAAACAAATATCCTTAAGTTTTTTTTAACATAAAGACATTATTTACCAAACTAATTTAAAAATAAAAACTTAAAATATTATCTAATATAACATTAATTTGGACCCTTCACTTGAAATTTTCTGGTTTCACCACTCCTGATGACAATTTTATATATAATATATTTTTATTATGTATTTCTAATGATATTTTGGTTGATTGTCCTTTTTTTATATGACCCGAATGACCCGATTCGACCCAACTAGAATGGCCGAACAGGACCAAAAAGAAATTACATACCGATTTGACCCGACCCGATCGACCGAACCAGACTGGAAAAAATTATAACTATGTACCGGGCCAAAAAATTCCGACCATGTGAGAAAATTTCCTGGATCCGCCACTGATTATGCTATGGCCATTATTATTCAAATCACTTATTCTGTAAGCTAATAATGATAACTGTTTTACAAATGATACTAAAGAATTCCTGCCTCATGAGTTGTTGAATAAATTACAAACACAAAGTCCGTCTTCAGGAGCATTACAATAGCGTGCGGTTAAAGGAGAAAGATACCTCCGCAAGGCCAACCATAATTAAGGTTTTTTGTTGTCCCTATTTATAATAATATCGATCTTCGTTTCGCATATCTATCAGATTATTTAGTGGCGTGGTGTACTTCCTTGTTTAAATTTAAAAGAGCCAACTTAAAAGGTGTAACGATTCCGGCAAATCCAGGTATACCCTAGCCGGTATATACTATTTACGTGTCATTTAATATTGATTATATGAGTTATAGTACGTTTATACGAGTATATATGATTCATAGTACGAATCATACTCGATTATATAGTGAATCGTATTGGAATTACAATTAACCAATGAACGATCATTGAAACCCGAACGAATCGGGAATTACATTATAAACGAAGTATATAATGTTTAGTGATGTTTACGAAGTATTAATGCTTCGGGATAAGTGAATTATAGCACAGAGAAAGGATTTCGATTTATTAGTACGTCGGTACGATAAACGAAACCTTTAACATCAAATCAAGCAAGAGACGATCGATCAAACCGAAAAAGATGCACAATGACCGACAATATGATGTTTTAAGTCAATAAATGTCATGGTTTAAGTTTTTTAAAGTTTTTAAGTCGGTTTTATGTAAATTTTATTTTAACCCGAAAAACGACCATTTTAGGCTCGTTTTAAGCCGAATTACGAGTTTAAACGAGAAACGAACTGAACCAGACTATCCACAACATTATCCGGATTGTGTAATCCAAATGTGGCCATGGTTTGAGATGTGGGCCCCCCCCCCCCCCCCACACCACCACTTAGGCCGGCCCTTACACACACACTTTACACATTTCATTTTCTTTTTCTAACATCAAACACTCAAAACTCTCTCAAAGTTTCATACATTCATCCAATCTTCTTGAGTTCTAACCAAAAATTTGAAGGTATAAACATGTTTTAATGCTTGAATCTTGTTTCTAATTCTATAATCTTGAGAAAAGGAAGTTTCAAATGAAAAATGGGTGAAAACCCGAGTTGAAACCGATTCTCGCATGATCAAGTGATGTATACAAGTTATACAAAGGATCTTGATCCAAGTGATGAGTTAAAAGAGTTTAGAACGAAATTTTACGGTTGAAATCTTGTAAAATGAGTTTCCATGTGAAAGACGGGTGAAAACCCGAGATGAAACCGACTCTTGCATGATCAAGAGATGTATACAAGTTATACAAGGGATCTTGGTCCAAGAAATGAGTAAAAAGAGTCGAGAACGGATTTTTACGGTTAAAACCTTTGTTTATATATCAAAACCGACACTATGAAAGAAATGGTTTGATTGTTGGTGTAACTTGCTTGGTATAGTGTTATTGTGCTTGTAAGTGTGTATCTAGTGGCTAGCAAAGGCTAGAAATGTAACACCCCGACCAAAGGCGGATTATACATCGGGGCGCCACATATTGTTTCATTACTCGTGACACTATTGGGTGTCAATATTTAATAAATACATTCATTCACGCACGCGCAACGCAAACACAAGATATAAATAAACCAACATAAATCAATATATTATAAATCATAATATTCGAACAACAATAACTTGTCTTGATACATTTTAATCTAGGTCCAAAAGTAAAAACGTCATATGTGTCCACAAGCTCCAAAACAGCTACTGCAAACCTGAACATGTGTTAAAATAAACGTCAAACACTTGCGTGTTGGTGAGAAATCAAGTTTAATACAATACATAGGTAACAATAAATCTGCGCGCAACACGTGTATGTCTGGTGTTTAACAAGGGTGCAATCAGATTGTGATCAAGCCTAGATAGATCATAGCTCATAGTTCATAGTTCAATCCGTGCTCCCAATTGAGCACAAAAACGAGAAAACATCTGTGCAAGTGTAAACAAAGAAAACCGTAAACGATAGGTCTCCCGTGTTCATCTAATGGATCCATGAAAACTGCGGAATAGGCCGAACAAAGCGGTTAATGATACACACATACAAATAAACAGCCAAGTAAACGTCCTCAACACATGGGATACTGCGCGACTAAAGCTCATAAACAAGTTTAAGACTCTAAGTTTGTATGAACACATGAACATCCCAAAACATTAAAAGCAAAAAGGGATTAGGTACGAGATTACTCACTTGATAAACGATGCGGTGTAAGATAAAGCAAGAACCAACTTTAAACAAGCACAAGTTAACCTATAAATAAGATTATTGTTTTAACGATCTGTTTTAAGTCTTGATTATAAGTTTGCATAAGTAAATTATTATATATAATATATATATATTACCGGAAAAGCAGGACAGAACAGGGAGGAAGACGGAGGCAGAGAGGGAGGCGGCAGAGAGCAAGGAAAACAGGAGAGATTAAGTGTTTGTGTGTGTAGTGTTAGGAAAAATAATACTATTATTATTTATAGGAAAACCCTAGGAGACATAATCCCTAGAAAAGGGGAAAGGATCTTTAACAGGATCAAGCAAAAGATATCAAAAAGCATAAGAATCCAAAAGCAAAAGATATGGAAAGATATGGCAGCTGCAGAGGCAAGATAAAGCTGCCAGGGAACAGTAAAAAGCATGGGCGGGTCAGATAAAGGTACTGGTCAAGCATGGCAAAAAGCAGATCTCCAAAGATAATGTCAGTCACTTTTTCTGCCAACCAATGGGGTTGGTGCGCATGCTGCGCCGAAAGTAACTTTTCAGACATAAAGCAGATTAGGTCAACAGCTCAAAAGATAAGACAACACAAAAGCAAACGGCTAGATTCAACAGAAGAAAACTCAAAGGGTTCAGCGCGAGAAGGCTAAGGCGCGCCGCGGGAAGAATCACATTTCTTAGCGCGCCGCGGGAGGAACTATAATTCCTAGCGCGCCGCGGGAAGAACTATAATTCTTCGCGCGTCGAGGGATGAACTACGATTCTTAGCGCGCTGCGAGAAGAACTACAAATCCTTAGCGCGTCGCGGGAAGAACTACCGTTCTTCGCGCGCTGCGAGAAGAATTACAATTCTTAGCACGCTGCGAGAAGAGTTCGTCTCGCGTATCGCTGGAACAGATGGTCTTCACGCAGGCTTCCTTGAAAGGAGTCTGGCGCGTGGAGCTGCGCAGACAACCTTAGGCGGGAAGAAACAAAGGACAAGGAAAGAGTTGGAAGAAAGAGGGAAACAAGGCTTAAGGGCGGGACGGCGACAAGAGGGAAAAGAAGGCGGAAAGAGAGAAGGAGAGGGACGGGACGGCGGAAAGAAAGAGAGAGAAAGAGGCGGGAAGGAAATTATATATTATTAAAAGTAAAATATAAGTATAAATATTAAATCATAAAAGAAAGAGATCGGGTCAGAGAAACGGGTACCTGGGTCGGGTCGGATCGGGGCAGATGTCACAAGAAACCAAGATCTTTGCGATCTAACGCTAGAAAACACAAGATAGTTCGGTTTTCGTGTGATTTAGTGATTTTGGACAGATTGTAATGTGCTTAGAGTTGGGTCACGAAATTTCACAGAGATGATCTACACATGAAAATATGAGATCTGTGAATTTTTGGATAAAAGATGAATATTTGGTGAATTTAATGCTCGGTTTTGGCCAAAAATGGTGAAAAATAGCTAAACTTGATGAAAAATTCTGAAAAATTTAGGATAAGCTTTTTATAACATATAAAAGTCACACACAAAATTTGAGCTCATTTGGAGAAGTCTAAGGGGGCTTTTCGGTAAAACGAGTTCTAGAGCTTTCTAGCTCGGTTTTTGTGAAAATGGCTTGAAAAATGAGTTTTGGGTTCTGGAAAAATTCCAGGGAGTTATGAGGATGGCAGGGATCATCCCAGAAAAATTTGGGATTTTTCTAAAGTCTTTTGGTATTTTTGACATATTTAGTGTTTTAATAAGGTTTAAAAATAGATAAATAAATGTAAATATAAGAAAATAAATCTGGAAAATTTTTATAAAATTTCTTACTGTCAAAATAAGTTTTGTGCAAAATTTCAAGACCCGAGACTAAACGGGTAATTATTTGTGCTAAAAAGAACATAAAAACAAATTTTTAAAGCTTAAAACGTGTAAACTGGCAAAACTCGCATAAGCGAGCTGACTGGTATATGAAAACCCTAAAAATGGACCATTTCCATAAAACTAAGTAAATTAAGTAAAAATAAATCATCCGAAAATAATTCGGATGATTTGGGTAATTTTACCCGATTTTACTGTTTCCGGCACCTAAATGACGGAAACGAGCCCCGCACCCCATACGGGGTGTCCAAACCGAGCTCTAATTTCATCACTTTAACTAAATTAACAGTCAAACACCATTTTTGGGTCGGGTGTGACCAAACTCATTTTTGAAACTAAAAACGGATAACCGTGCTAGGCACGCAAATCAAGGAAATCATAAAAATGATAATTTTGACCGTCAGACTCTAAGCAATGTCACAATCTGAGACCTTAGAAGTGTCACGGGGTTAACATTGTCCCCGAATCGAGTACAGTACTGGGCTAACAATGTCCCCGGATGTACCGATTGATACGTATTTAATTTATGGGAATTATATAGTAACGACTAGATATTATATTACAGATCCAGGCTTATAGCAGTTCATTGTATCACGTCCCGACTCACAGAAAGGTGAGTTTTCACGAGCCCCTTTTTATTGAACTGTTTTAAATATTTTCCCGGGGCGGAAAGCATGTCTTTATTAAAGTATTTAAGTACATACCGATCGTATGGAAACACTTGTATATTTATACATATATGATTTTATGCACAGAATATATATAAATTGTTTATCGTGTGGAATTGTTCTGGGGTAACATAGTTCCCAGAGGTTATTATTGTTCTGGGGTAACTTAGTTCCCAGAGGTGATTATTGTTCTAGGGTAACTTAGTTCCCAGAGGTGATTATTGTTCTGGGGTAACTTAGTTCCCAGAGGTGATTATTGTTCTGGGGTAACTTAGTTCCCAGAGGTGATTATTGTTCTGGGGTAACTTAGTTCCCAGAGGTGATTATTGTTCTGGGGTAACTTAGTTCCCAGAGGTTATTATTGTTCTGGGGTAACTTAGTTCCCAGAGGTTATTATTGTTCTGGGGTAACATAGTTCCCAGAGATTATTATTGTTCTGGGGTAACTTAGTTCCCAGAGGTTATAAATGTTCCGGGGAAACATAGTTCCCAGCATAATTACATTGCTAATAAATGATTATTAAAATGATCTGTCAGTGTTTATTTAAATTAGTGAAACTCACCAACTATTCGTAGTTGACCCGTTTTCTTTACATGTTTTCTAGGTATGCCCAAGTTGGAATGATTGAAATGTGCTTAATGATCTGTGCAACTTGTTGGAAGCTTGCTGATCTATATTTTGTAATGAATATATTAATGTCTTATCGGTAAAACTTGTGTGTAACACCTAGACAGTAACGAAACTAGCAACAATGTAATATGATATAAATTAATGTAGTGGTATTTTCTTTATAAGCAAGGCTGTTGATATCAGATGTGTCTGTTGCATCCCGTGTACGTTTCCGCTGCGGTTACGGGGTGTTACAGAACTTGGTATCAGAGCCATTGGTTATAAAGAATTAGGATGTCTGAAAGAGATACCTAAAATATAACCAATAGCTCAAGTATTATAGGATCTGAATATCAACTAATAATTTATTGTGACGGGATCTGGATGAACTTGGATGGACAAGTGAGTTATTATGGTCCGAAACATAATAACAGACTTGTCTGCACGGGAGAATTCAGGGGAAGTCACGAGGAACTTTAAATAGGTAAAATTGGCAACATATGTGTAAATATATGATAATATTATTATGTGGTAAAGTTGTATAAATAAGTATGTATTAATTTGATTATGAATTACACTATGGAAAGAACTATATACTTTTTAACTTGTGTGCAGGTAAAAATGTCAAGCCCGCATAGCTTATCAGTAGAGGAGGACCCGGAGGAGGTTAGCCCCGGAAACTCCGGGAGCCTACACGTGTCATCCGACTCCGAGCCTAGCGAGGCGAGTCACAGGAGCTCGAGCCAGTCCTCCCCGGCCCGGATCGTCAGATCCCCTACTCCACTCGCACCGCAGGCCACCTCTGTCCCTCCGGGATTTGGTCCCCGCCTTACGGCGCGGATCAGCATTCCGCGTGTCCCACCGACCTCTCCCCCACCCCGACCTGCTACTCGTCGGGGAGAGTCCTCATCTCAGCCCGAGCCGATGGCTCCACCTGTCTGGGGCCTTCCTAGACAGGAGCGGGATGCGGCGGCCTGGCTACGAGTGCTCACAGAGCAAGTAAATGAGCACTCAGCAGCCCTGACCGTGGGGGTACAGAGACGGGTGTACCTTGGTGACCGCATACTGGATTGCCAGTATGCAATCGACCGGTTGACAAGGGAGTGCTCGTACTCCCGATTGATGGTTCAGCGGTTAGAGGCGTGGCTCCGGGGGGTGATGGCAGTAGTGGTGGCGTTGGTGGCAGTGATGATGTGGTGGGCATACCACCGTGTTTAGTAGTTATGTTTGGATGGGGATAGTCAGGGACCATTTTTTTTTTTTGATACTCTGTGTAAGTAGTTAGTGGTGATACTAACATGGAGTGAATCTGGTTTAGTTATAATACAACCACTGGCCCCTAGGGTGGGTCTCTTCTGGGGCATATCTTTATAGATACTTTTGGGTATCATTCAAGCACTGACCCTTTTACGGGTTATGTCGAGATGATACCGACATAGGGCCCTTGTATTAAAACTTAGTTGTGTAATGTTGACTGGAAAGTATGTAAACTGATGTTTGTGTAATATGTATCAATGTTTACTAATGAATGAAATATGTCTTGTGTTTTATAATTTGAGATGGTATTGATTATATGTATTTCTTGATGTTGTGTAGAATGGCACCGAAACGATCAACGAAAATATCGGAAGTAGATGTGAGCCGTTTGATTGCTCAACAGTTGGAGGCGGCGATACCGGATATAGTATCGCGCATCGCCGCCAGTATTAACAACTCGACCAATCCAACCCCTCCGAGCAATCAAACGCCCATAAATACTGACGGGGAACAAAATGCTAATCCTCCAAGGAATGATAACACTATTCCGAGTAATGACGCACCGCCTAGGGTGGTCGTTACTGACAGCAATGGCCCTATACCTACGGTAGAGACAAACCGTACTGAACCAATTCGTGCATCCAGGGGATGTTCGATCAAGGATTTTATGTTGTGCAAGCCATTAGAGTTTAGCGGGTCTGAAGGACCGAATGGGTTAGTCAAATGGATAGAGAAAATAGAATCAGTGGTGAATATCAGCAACTGTCCCGAGGATTGTGTCGTTAAGTACGCCACCTGTACATTCACCGACCATGCCTTGACATGGTGGAACACCATAGTACAGACTCGAGGTCAGGCGGCGACAAACCACATGACCTGGACGGAGCTTAAGGCTCTTGTGTTGGAACATTTCTGCCCAAAGAATGAATTGCAGAAACTGGAAAATGAGTTGTGGAATCTGGAGATGAAGGGGGCGGACCACTTGGGTTATACCAATCGGTTTAATGAACTGTCACGATTAGTACCGTGGTTGGTCACCCCGGAGACGAAGAGGGTGGAACGTTATATTTGGGGACTTACTCCAGTAGTGAGGAGTATAGTCAACGCGGGGGGACACCAGACGTATGAAAGTGCAGTGACACAGGCTGGCATTGTCACGTATGATTTCTTACGGAGCGGATCACTAAAGGTGACAGGAGAATCCGCTGGGGGAAAACGGGGTACACATGACCATAGGATCCAGGAAAAGCAGCAAAGCAAACGAGTTAGGCCCGCTGCCCAGAGCTATGCCATGACTAGTTCGGGCGGAAGGCAAGAACCGCAGAAAGGAACGTTTCCTAAGTGCGGGAAATGTGGTTACCACCATGGTGGCGTGTGCAAAGAGGTGGTGTGCCACCGGTGTGGCAGGATTGGACACTACGCACCAAATTGTAAGACAAATCTGAACAACCTGAACCGACAACCGCAACCTATTCGTGCACAACCATTTAGAACTCAACCAGCCCGACAGCAGAACCCGCAAGGAAACCAGATGGTGACCACTAGCCGTGCTTGCTACGAATGCGGCAGCACGGATCACTTCAAAAGGAACTGCCCGAAACTGAACCAGGGAGGAAACGGGAGACAACTCACGGGTCAGGCATCGTCGTCCAATCCGGCGCGATGCCGAGCATTCGTGATGGGGGCGAACGAGGCGCGCCAGGACCCCAGCGTAGTGACAGGTACCTTCCTCGTCTCTGATCATTACGCTTCTGTATTATTTGATACAGGCGCCGATAGAAGTTTTGTCTCCGTTAGATTCCTTTCGATAGCAAACCTTCCTATTGGTGAAACCATAGAACCTTACACCGTAGAAGTCGCTAACGGTAAAACCATGATAGTTAATCGGATAGTCGGAATTGCCCTTTTATTCTGAACGAACAATCCTTTCTGATTGACTTGTTACCGGTAGAATTGGGTAGTTTCGACGTGATAGTGGGAATGGATTGGTTAGCACGTAACAGGGTAGAAATAAACTGTGAAAAGAAAACCGTCAAGATCCGGGTGTCGGATGACGAGGAGGTATTAGTGCATGGAGAAAAATCCGGCACCATGATACCATTTATATCCCACCTCAAGGTGTTGAAATATATACGTCAGGGATGTGTGGCGTATCTAGCGAGCCTGACGGCCGCTGATTCTGAGGAAAAACGGGTGGACGATATTCCCGTGGCACGCGAATTTCCACAAGTTTTTCCATAGGAACTTCCTGGATTACCGCCAACCCGACAGGTCGAATTCAGGATCGATCTGTTACCTCAGGATGGCCCTGTTTCTAAGGCGCCCTACCGACTTGCACCATCCGAGATGCAAGAATTATCCAACCAGTTGCAGGAATTGTTGGATAAAGGATTTATACGTCCCAGTTATTCCCCGTGGGGTGCACCTGTTTTATTCGTGAAAAAGAAGGACGAGAGCCTTAGAATGTGCATTGATTACAGGGAATTGAACAAGTTGACAATCAAAAATAGGTATCCTCTTCCCCGAATCGATGATCTGTTCGACCAACTACAAGGTGCGAGCTACTTCTCAAAAATAGATCTTAGATCGGGATACCATCAGGTTAGAATTCAGGAGGAGGATATCCCAAAAACTGCATTCCGGACTCGCTACGGCCATTACGAGTTCTTAGTTATGCCTTTTGGGCTAACAAATGCGCCAGCAGTATTCATGGATCTCATGAATCGAGTCTGTAAACCATATCTTGACAAATTCGTCATTGTATTTATTGACGATATTTTGATATACTCGAAGAGTAAAGAAGAGCACGAGCAACACTTAAAGTTAGTTCTAGAGCTCCTCGATCAGGAGAAGTTATATGCAAAATTCTCCAAGTGTAACTTCTGGTTACAAGAGGTGCAATTCCTTGGTCACGTTATAAACCACCAAGGAATACACGTTGATCCGAGTAAGGTTGAAGCAATTAAGAATTGGCAAGAGCCTAAATCTCCAAAGGAAATCCGCCAATTCTTAGGCTTAGCTGGATACTATCGTCGATTTATAGAGAACTTTTCCAGCATCGCCCAACCTTTAACCCTCCTGACTCAAAAGGATCGGAAGTATGAATGGGGTGAAGAGCAGGAAACGGCGTTTCAAAAGCTAAAACAAAGATTGTGCCAAGCGCCAATCTTAAGTCTCCCTGACGGAGACGATGGTTTTGTCGTGTATTGTGACGCATCTCGGAGAGGGTTAGGATGCGTATTGATGCAAAATAGTAAGGTTATAGCCTATGCTTCTCGACAATTAAAAGTTCACGAGAAAAATTACACTACTCATAACCTGGAACTGGGAGCGGTCATCTTCGCACTTAAAATCTGGAGGCACTATCTCTACGGTACAAAGTGCACCATCTTCACCGATCATAAAAGTTTGCAACACATATTCGATCAGAAAGAACTGAATATGAGACAACGAAGATGGGTCGAATTATTAAGCGACTATGACTGTGACATCCGTTATCACCCCGGCAAGGCTAACGTCGTAGCCGATGCCTTGAGTAGGAAGGATCGGGTTAAGCCATTGCGAGTGCGAGCGCTGGGGATGATAGTTCAGTCGAGCCTTTCGGATTTGATTCGAGTCGCTCAACGCGAGGCGTTGAAAGGGGACCAATTGGAAAAAGAGGGACTTTTCTGTAACGAGAAGAATTTCGAACAGCGTGTGGACGAAATTCTCTATTTCAAAAATCGGATTTGGATTCCGACCCTTCACGACCTTCGTAATTTGATCATGGACGAAGCACATAAATCAAAATATTCCATACATCCGGGATCAGATAAAATGTACAAGGATGTGAAAGAATTTTACTGGTGGCCAGGTATGAAAAAGGATGTAGCCACATACGTCGGCAAGTGTACGACGTGTGCGAGAGTTAAGGCGGAGCACCAGAAACCCTCGGGAATGTTACAACAACCGGAAATTCCCGAATGGAAATGGGAGCAAATCACGATGGATTTCGTGACACACCTCCCTAAGACACCCCGGGGACATGATGCAATTTGGGTAGTCGTGGATCGATTAACCAAATCGGCACATTTTATCCCGATTAGAAATAATTATAACACTGAGAGACTTGCGCAGATTTATATAAGTGAAATAGTGTCTCGTCATGGCATCCCCATCTCGATCATCTCCGATAGGGATAGCCATTTCACCTCCAAACTTTGGCAAGCTGTCCAAGAAGCATTGGGAACACGTATTGACCTAAGCACAGCTTACCACCCTCAGACCGATGGTCAGTCCGAGAGGACCATTCAAACTTTGGAGGATTTGCTTCGTGCCTGCGTACTGGACTTTAAGGGAAACTGGGATCAACATCTCCCACTCGTTGAATTTTCCTATAATAACAGTTACCTTAGCAGTATAAAGGCAGCACCTTATGAAGCATTGTATGGACGGAAGTGCCGATCACCACTTTGCTGGTCTGAAGTGGGTGACTCGCAGGTCATTAGATCGGATCTGGTCCAGGAGACGACCAGCAAGATTCTTGAAATTAAGAACAACCTGAAAGCCGCGCGGGATCGGCAGAAGAGTTATGCCGATACCCGTCGAAAACCGTTGTCATTTGAGAAGGGGGAAAAGGTATATTTGAAAGTATCACCCTGGAAAGGAGTGGTCAGATTTGGAAAGGCGGGGAAGTTGGCCCCTAGATATATTGGACCATTCATTATTACTGCGAAAATCGGTCCTGTAGCATACCGATTAGAACTGCCTGATGAACAGAGTGCAGTTCACAACGTGTTTCACGTGTCGAACCTGAAACGGTGTCTGTCGGATGAGACATCGGTATTACCCTTAGAGGGTGTTCAAATAAATGATAAGCTCAACTTCGTAGAGGAACCCATTGAAATAGTGGACGGTAAGATCAAGCAACTTAGACACAATAAGATCTCGTTGGTCAAAGTTAGATGGAATTCGCAACGAGGCCCAGAATTTACTTGGGAACGAAAGAACGAATTTCGGAAGAAATACCCCCACCTATTTCCTCAAAAGGAAGTAGTTGACGTGTAAAATTTCGAGGACGAAATTTTTATAACGGGGGGAGAATGTAACGATTCCGGCAAATCCAGGTATACCCTAGCCGGTATATACTATTTACGTGTCATTTAATATTGATTATATGAGTTATAGTACGTTTATACGAGTATATATGATTCATAGTACGAATCATACTCGATTATATAGTGAATCGTATTGGAATTACAATTAACCAATGAACGATCATTGAAACCCGAACGAATCGGGAATTACATTATAGACGAAGTATATAATGTTTAGCGATGTTTACGAAGTATTAATGCTTCGGGATAAGTGAATTATAGCACAGAGAAAGGATTTCGATTTATTAGTACGTCGGTACGATAAACGAAACCTTTAACATCAAATCAAGCAAGAGACGATCGATCAAACCGAAAAAGATGCACAATGACCGACAATATGATGTTTTAAGTCAATAAATGTCATGGTTTAAGTTTTTTAAAGTTTTTAAGTCGGTTTTATGTAAATTTTATTTTAACCCGAAAAACGACCATTTTAGGCTCGTTTTAAGCTGAATTACGAGTTTAAACGAGAAACGAACTGAACCAGACTATCCACAACATTATCCGGATTGTGTAATCCAAATGTGTGGCCATGGTTTGAGATGTGCCCCCCCCCACACCACCACTTAGGCCGGCCCTTACACACACACTTTACACATTTCATTTTCTTTTTCTAACATCAAACACTCAAAACTCTCTCAAAGTTTCATACATTCATCCAATCTTCTTGAGTTCTAACCAAAAATTTGAAGGTATAAACATGTTTTAATGCTTGAATCTTGTTTCTAATTCTATAATCTTGAGAAAAGGAAGTTTCAAATGAAAAATGGGTGAAAACCCGAGTTGAAACCGATTCTCGCATGATCAAGTGATGTATACAAGTTATACAAAGGATCTTGATCCAAGTGATGAGTTAAAAGAGTTTAGAACGAAATTTTACGGTTGAAATCTTGTAAAATGAGTTTCCATGTGAAAGACGGGTGAAAACCCGAGATGAAACCGACTCTTGCATGATCAAGAGATGTATACAAGTTATACAAGGGATCTTGGTCCAAGAAATGAGTAAAAAGAGTCGAGAACGGATTTTTACGGTTAAAACCTTTGTTTATATATCAAAACCGACACTATGAAAGAAATGGTTTGATTGTTGGTGTAACTTGCTTGGTATAGTGTTATTGTGCTTGTAAGTGTTGTATCTAGTGGCTAGCAAAGGCTAGAAACCAAGATCTTTGCGATCTAACGCTAGAAAACACAAGATAGTTCGGTTTTCGTGTGATTTAGTGATTTTGGACAGATTGTAATGTGCTTAGATTTGGGTCACGAAATTTCACAGAGATGATCTACACTTGAAAATATGAGATCTTTGAATTTTTGGTAATTTTTGGATAAAAGATGAATATTTGGTGAATTTAATGCTCGGTTTTGGCCAAAAATGGTGAAAAATAGCTAAACTTGATGAAAAATTCTGAAAAATTTAGGATAAGCTTTTTATAACATACAAAAGTCACACACAAAATTTGAGCTCAGTTGGAGAAGTCTAAGGGGGCTTTTCGGTAAAACGAGTTCTAGAGCTTTCTAGCTCGGTTTTTGTGAAAATGGCTTGAAAAATGAGTTTTGGGTTCTGGAAAAATTCCAGGGAGTTATGAGGATGGCAGGGATCATCCCAGAAAAATTTGGGATTTTTCTAAAGTCTTTTGGTATTTTTGACATATTTAGTGTTTTAATAAGGTTTAAAAATAGATAAATAAATGTAAATATAAGAAAATAAATCTGGAAAATTTTTATAAAATTTCTTACTGTCAAAATAAGTTTTGTGCAAAATTTCAAGACCCGAGACTAAACGGGTAATTATTTGTGCTAAAAAGAACATAAAAACAAATTTTTAAAGCTTAAAACGTGTAAACTGGCAAAACTCGCATAAGCGAGCTGACTGGTATATGAAAACCCTAAAAATGGACCATTTCCATAAAACTAAGTAAATTAAGTAAAAATAAATCATCCGAAAATAATTCGGATGATTTGGGTAATTTTACCCGATTTTACTGTTTCCGGCACCTAAATGACGGAAACGGGCCCCGCGGCCAAACGGGGTGTCCAAACCGAGCTCTAATTTCATCACTTTAACTAAATTAACAGTCAAACACCATTTTTGGGTCGGGTGTGACCAAACTCATTTTTGAAACTAAAAACGGATAACCGTGCTAGGCACGCAAATCAAGGAAATCATAAAAATGATAATTTTGACCGTCAGACTCTAAGCAATGTCACAATCTGAGTCCTTAGAAGTGTCACGGGGTTAACATTGTCCCCGAATCGAGTACAGTACTGGGCTAACAATGTCCCCGGATGTACCGATTGATACGTATTTAATTTATGGAAATTATATAGTAACGACTAGATATTATATTACAGATCCAGGCTTATAGCAGTTCATTGTATCACGTCCCGACTCACAGAAAGGTGAGTTTTCACGAGCCCCTTTTTATTGAACTGTTTTAAATATTTTCCCGGGGCGGAAAGCATGTCTTTATTAAAGTATTTAAGTACATATCGATCGTATGGAAACACTTGTATATTTATACATATATGATTTTATGCACAGAATATATATAAATTGTTTATCGTGTGGAATTGTTCTGGGGTAACATAGTTCCCAGAGGTTATTATTGTTCTGGGGTAACTTAGTTCCCAGAGGTGATTATTGTTCTGGGGTAACTTAGTTCCCAGAGGTTATTATTGTTCTGGGGTAACTGAGTTCCCAGAGGTGATTATTGTTCTGGGGTAACTTAGTTCCCAGAGGTGATTATTGTTCTGGGGTAACTTAGTTCCCAGAGGTTATTATTGTTCTGGGGTAACTTAGTTCCCAGAGGTTATTTTTGTTCTGGGGTAACATAGTTCCCAGAGATTATTATTGTTCTGGGGTAACTTAGTTCCCAGAGGTTATAAATGTTCCGGGGAAACATAGTTCCCAGCATAATTACATTGCTAATAAATGAATATTAAAATGATCTGTCAGTGTTTATTTAAATTAGTGAAACTCACCAACTATTCGTAGTTGACCCGTTTTCTTTACATGTTTTCTAGGTATGCCCAAGTTGGAATGATTGATATGTGCTTAATGATCTGTGCTACTTGTTGGAAGCTTGCTGATCTATATTTTGTAATGAATATATTAATGTCTTATCGGTAAAACTTGTGTGTAACACCTAGACAGTAACGAAACTAGCAACAATGTAATATGATATAAATTAATGTAGTGGTATTTTCTTTATAAGCAAGGCTGTCGATATCAGATTTGTCTGTTGCATCCCGTGTACGTTTCCGCTGCGGTTACGGGGTGTTACAAAAGGTCAACAATCATATTATGATTAGATGATTGCAAAAAGAGAAAATAAAAACAAATATATTTTAATAAGCAAATAGACGCATGTGCAAGATTGAGTCTTAAACTTGCCACATTTGGTTTGACATGTAATTAGATAATAGTTGGATCTCGAACTTATTGTATTTAGTTTCAAACTGACAACATGTATTAATTGCAGATTTATAACTTTAAGTAGGATTAAAAGAAGCTGTGGAAAACAATGTTTTTTTAATTGTTTTTATTTATTATGTTAGTTGCAAGACCGAGTATATTGACTTTTTTGTGTCCTACTTCTTAGTAGTATTACAAGTGATGATGAATACATAGGCATCTATCATTCCTGTCTAATGCATGTTAAATCCAGGTCTACCTTTAAAATTGATTTACATTTTATTTCTAACTTTAATGTTTCTCTTTATAAGATCTTTAATCTGAATATAACAATCTTTGTACTCTTGCAGTTCAAACAAAATGGATGGATTGACGTTTTCGTTCATCTTCCATTCCAGTTCTGGTTCTGATGTTTGACTGCTGTGAGTCAAACCTTAAAGATTTTGACATTTCCAAATTCATATGCTTTAAATTCATATTATATTGTTAACGACTTAATGTGCATATTAGTAGTAGTGGGTTAAAATGTTATGGATGAAAATAATATGAACTTACCGCCCAATTTTTGAAAACTCCTTTATTGATTCCCTTCGTTGCAGTTTCTCCATCAAAGAGGCATATAACCTTCGAGGCTTCATCATCTCTCAGGAATCGTTTCAAATCGCCTAGGTAAATCCGACTGTCAAAAACAAAAGTTACATCAAAAATATTTGAAACACAAAATCAATCAAGACATGATCAAATAAATTAATAAAGACTTAGAATTTACATGGAGCCATATTTACAAACGTTATTTGCTATTTTCTTTGCCTTATCTTTCGCGTCGGCTTCACTAATAATTTCCAGCGCGCTCTCCAACTGACCCATCTGAACAGCATCCATCAGTCTTTATAAGTTCCAGGCCGAAATGTTCTTTTGAGTCCACCGATGCATGCGATCGATTGCCTTTGCACTTTTATAAAAGAAATTGGCTTTCAAACCAGGGGTCTCAATCTGATCCCTGATCAGTCTGTCTTGTTTGGGTGGACCTGATAAGGCGTCGATTACATAGTGATTGAAAAGGTATCCTTGAACCCGGGCCAAGAAAATTGTGGCATGATACGAGGAGCGGAGCACTTTCGCGACCAAAGTTTTTACTAGGCAAACAACTGCCCCAACCAGCACACAAACTAAAATCATGGTAACATAATGCAATAAGACATGCCCCTTTCCCATTCGATCCATTTGTTTATTGAAAGTGAACTTCCAAGCCGTCAAGGCGAGTGTCAACCATAGGCAGTGTTGGAACCAGCCTTTTAAACCGTATGCAAAATACAGGACCCGCTTTCTTAATATATAGTTAGGCTAGATAAACAGTACCATGATAATGTTGACCCCCAGCCGGATAGCGGTAGTCCGAATACCAAGACGAGAACCATAACTACCCATTCCCATAGTCTCAAGCGAAAGAGGCGTCCGTGTTTTAGAACGGGAAGGGTGAGTGTTAAGGCTAATGCGGCTAGTATAAGGACCAGGGTGGATAAGTGAAACAGAATGGTCCATCTGGAGTACCTGAGCTGATTATAATAATCCTCAGGCAAATCTTCATGATCATGATCATGTTCAGCTTTGATATTCGTCTCGGTCTCGTCAAGCGAATCCATTGATAATCTTGACTTGCAGAAGCAGGTGCAGAAGTAGAAGCATCTTGGGTGGTAGTGAGCTCAATGTTGCTGCTGGTGCTGGCGGTAGACCGGCGGCGGAGCTGCGGCATTGAGGTGATCAACTCATCATTACTGTCTTCTAGCTTCGGATCCACTATCCCTTTACCCTTATAACTACTTCGGCTGGTCTCAGTGTCTTCTGCTCTTGGCATGTTGATTGTGGTTTGGTGGGATTCTCCAGCCTCCATGGAAAATAATAATAATAATAATAATAATAATAATAATAAAGAATAATAGTAATAATCACTTTCCTGTAACTAAGAATAATGAAGAAGAAGATGATGATCTAGATATGTAAAGTTGCTTTCTTCTTTCTTGTACGAACTCACTCTCTTACAACTTGCTTTCTTCTTTCTTGTGATAGGGCATAAACTAGGCATTTACAATTTACGTAGGTTGGTTGATGGTGGAATCAACACACAGTATTTTTATTCTTAAATGTATCACTTTTTATTTATTATAGAAATGTTATTTTTATGAAACATTTGGATGTGAATAATTATACCCATCAGATAATAAATGTGTCATTAACAGGGCATTGAAGTGTCCTAAGTTAAAATTATGATATTATATTAAAAAATTATTTAGACTTGCACTCAATTTTAGCCATTCTCTTCTTCATGTAACAAAAGTGCCTTGCTCCTCAACAAGCTAAAGCATCCCTCTCTGCAACATTAGTTGTTTATTCACCCACAACAAGTCAATAACATACATTCTCTCATAAAACAAGTTTGTTAAAACACTTTCTTTCTTTTTCAATGCCATGACAACTTTCTATAGAAAGTACTGCTACCGCCAAGGGCCTCACTTTCTAACACTTTGACGCATCCATTGGTACAACGTACATGTACGTCTGTCCTCTACTTTAACTCAAAGCAACTATCTATATTACTTAAGAGGCTCTCCCGAAGGTCCTTTAAAGTAACTAAAATTATTATGTTCTTTACTTTCTTTCATGGTAAACACACACCTTTAAAAATGTACTCCTAAAATCCGTCTTATCCTCTTTATGAGACTCGAATCTGAACCAATATGATGCATGGGATAACACCATATGCCACTTACTCTTTATTTTACTTAGAAGTTGCCCTGAAGGTCCTCTAGTTAAAGTTGATTTTCTTCATTAATTAGATTAGAGGTTGTCCCGTAGGCCCACTACTATGATTAAATAAACATTCTCTATTAGAAGATGTCTCGAAGGTCCTCTATAGTTGTTAAATTATTTACTTTATTATTTAGGAGACTATTATAAAAATATATAGGAGCTAATAATGATAAACATTTTACAACCGGCCCCTATCCTATCACCACTAGTAATTGATCTTATAAGTTGCCACTGAAGAATATAAAACTTGTTGCCACTTGCCACTAATCATAGTTGTTGATTACTTGACACTGGAAATTACCACCATCTTACAATTGATCGGTTGCCACCGTAGCTTACAAGATGCTGTGACTGATCAAGTGAAGCCAATGTTTTCATCCGGTCCGAACAGTGAAGCAGAAACATTATCGTGTCACATGCAAAACAGTTGGATATGTCGGACCGAATTTAAGAACAGGGTGACATCATAATTTACTTAAAAGTTTTCAAATATTACAAAAAGAGTAAATCTGTTATTTAAAATTTTTAAATCTATTAAACTACCGGAACCAACTTGTGTTACTAAAAATGGTCTAAATATATTGAACCGAACTGGTTTTATGCCTGGTCACAGTCTAGGTATCAAAGCATCAGGTGAAGTTGATCTAGTTACAGCTAAAGATCGTTGCTTCGATGACGTTGCCACTGAAGTCACAAACACAACGGTTAGAATGTTATGTCAAGTGACGTCAGCAAAGTACACACGAGCTTTCAGTTTCTATTTGTCATGTTCATTCTAAAAGAAAAAAAGAGGTGCGTGAGAAGTTTGTCTACAATAACAATATTTACACACATTTTCTTTATTTGTTAAAACATCATTTTAAACATAACCTTCCCTTTTAATTACACCATCAATGCCAAAGCCTAGCCTTCCTTTGGCAAAACATTTATTTTTACCATTAAAAACATATTATACAAAACGCTTAATGGCAAACGTACTTTCATGCAGATGCCTTTTTGCTCAAAACTCACCTTAACCTTTCCTTACTATCGGCAGTACCCGTTATCTCGTCTCAACTCTCGTTACAAACATACTTCTCTTAACCGTGTGGTTAAGTTTTCACGATGACTTTTCTCGCTTCGTTTGTAGTTACGTTTTCTTATGCAAACCAAAACATTCCCGTTAAACATTGTAACTCTATACTATTTTTTATAGACATTTGAATATTCAATAACTCATCATCGGGTTTCAACCATTACCCACTATATAACCACATGACTAAAATAATATGCATATTCGAGGATACAAACCAACTGTCTCGCGTTACCATCCCAATAAGTATTAACCACACCCTGAGGTTAAAAGGACAACCTGGTATGCAGATGGTCGGACCCAATTGATAACTGACACATATCACGTTCGATCGAAACCTTGCAACACTGTGTCACATCACCTGCACCACCGACCACCACTAGCTCATTCCCTCTCTTTTACATTCTCCTTTCTTAGTTTGTGAAATATAGAAATTTAAGATCACCCAACATCTTTCAACGATTAACAATGCAGAAATTTCGGCGTTATACCGGGGAAAATGACTTATATTCTTATTTAGAGTGTCACAAATAAATTAATTTATGAAAAAATAACAAATTGTTTTATTAACGTGGTTAACGCAACGGAAGTCCATTTTAGGCGTTAAAGAGGAAATAGAATATTCCGGCATTTTAAACGGTTTAAAAAGATGACACCCCATTACGAAAACGGAAGATTGGAACTTAACCTCGAAAACTTAACACCAAGTCAGCACCTCCGTTTCTTTCAATACAGCTCACAGGGACTAAACTTAAAACAAGTTATATCTTGGAGGACTTAAGTGTAAAATATGCTGTCAGTTAGTTAGTTAGGTAGTTATAATAACAGATTAATTTCCCCCCATTTTTTTAATACAAACACGAAACACCTAATTCACAAGTCACCATTTTCAAATTTAATTTCTCTCTGAAGAAGATGGATCCGAATCCACCGTTTGACAGATATGCGAAAGCTAAAATCGAAGGACCGAAGAATCTGCGATTGCCTAAAGAGATACTGAAGTTTAATATTGATCGCTCGGCTGGTGAACTCTACTACTACAAGATCTTCGGTATGAATTTCACATAATTGATCCTCCATTTTTGCTGTTTGAAGCTTTACTCAAACTTAACATTGATTGATGCTTTGTTTTTCCGTGTATACATCTTAAACCTTGTTATTTGCATCCACTACTATTACTACAGAATTTTCGGTCATAAGTTCAAATTCAACACTGATCCGCCACTTTGGCTGTTTAAAGCTTTACTGGAAGTTAACAGTAGTAGATGGATGCTTGTTTCTTTCTGTTGTGCTCTGTTTTTGTTTCTGAAATTATCCTGCGTATAGATCTTATCTGTATCTTATTTCTTACTGGAAGTTAACAGTAGTAGATTGATTGATTGATTTTGTAACCAGAAATCTGTATCTGTTAAGATTAGGTTATATGCAGGTATTTCTTGTTATTCGTATCAGTAATCTGTATTCATTGTGTTTGTCTGTGATTTTCCATGTGTAATAAGTTTATGTAATAAGTTATCTTTCTGTGGTAGATTCAATCTGAATGTTACTGCCATTTTTGTTTCTTCTTTTATTTATTTATTTATTTATTTTTTTACCAAAATCTAGTAATATAACGTTTCTACATACACTCGTGATGTTACGAAAAGTGTCTGGAATAAACCCTAGGGACTTCTAGCGTGTGTATCTTGTACATGCTAGCTTTTGCATCATCTTTGGTTAATTATTAACTTCTAAATTGCTACAGCTCTTTGATGTTGTATGTATAGATGTCAACGAAATATATTATTGTAAGTTCTTGATTGATGCTTTTTCCTGGTGATATTTCACTGATATTTCTCCTATTTACAAATAAAATTATCTTGTATACATTATACCTCAACGTTAATTTTCTGTGGTAAATTCTGTATGGATGTTGCTGAGAATTTTGCAACAGTAATCTTATTGTTGTCAACGATTTGTTTCTTCTTTTATTCTTGACCATAAAAGTAGTAATATATGCTGGTTAATATAAGATCATTGCAAAATGAAAACATATAAGGTTGTTTTGAGCATATTATAACAGTTTTTTTTCCTCATGATCAGAAGATGATACTAAGAAAGTTCAGCATGTAGAGGCAATGGCTGCAGGAGCGAAACTAGAGAGGAGAGTATACCGTATTCGTAATACAGAAGTATGTTAGATCACAAATTTCCTGATAAGATACCTGCTTTTCCTTGTTTTAATGATAATATTATCTTTTCACAGCTTTCCAAAGCTGCTGGAAAAGATTATGCAGAGTTGCATCAAATTCACAAAGCGACAAAATCTACAATTGGGCTAGTAGCTAATTCTGAATCTGATAGTCATTATCAATCGTTTCTTGACTTAATGGGTATCGAGGAACAAGTTAAAATGGCTGAAGAACTCATTCTAGACAGAATCCTAAAGGCCAGTTAACCATTCTATATGTCAGGTTTACATATTTGTTGATCACCGAGTCATGCTCACACGTTGTAAAGTTGTATGCAGACATATCAAGGCCCGATTTTTCCAGTTATTCTGATGCCACCAACTGTCCATAAGCATGAAATTAGACTCAGCATGGACCAGGTGACCAATCTACACTCTATTAGTCAAGAAATTAACATGTCTGTTATTTAATTAAGTTGCTTTTATGTATATAGGTTACACATCTCGTTGGGGTAAATGGCCAAAAGGCCCTGGCGCTGGAGGTAGTGTCTGGTGCTTGGTTGCAGGTCTGTTCTGCTATTTGCAGATATTGACTTACAATTAAACAAGTCCAAAAATGGTTATTAAAATTATGTGCATGTTTGAATGTTTAGATGACTGATCAAGCTCCTCCTGGTGGTCCACAAGATGAGAGAATAATGTACATATATGGTCCCAAGACACATGTTGTCAAGGCTGCTTCATTGATTTACTCGCAAGTGTTTGAGGTAATAATGTTTTAGCTTTAACCTGTTTAAAAACTCGAATGGTTTGAGATGTTGATTATTATTATTATGTTATGTTATATTGTTCAGCCCGGGGAATCTGCTGAAGCAGAAGAGGATATGGATTTGTTGTTTAAAGAACTGAGTTTTAATGAGATGATGGAGGGCATGAAATCTCGCACTACTGAGATAGTTGGCTTCTTGTCAGCTGGTTCGGCTTCTGGTTCAGGATCCGCGTCGGGGTTGGGCCAAACACAAGAACAAACGGAGAAAAATGAGGAGGATGTTAAAGATAAAGAGGAATCAAAAGGAGAAAAGGATGTTAAAGAAGAAGCTCCTTCTGTTGATTGAATAAGAAGAAGGAGATGTTGCTGTTACACTCCCATTGCTGATTGATGGACACCCTTTGAGTTCAAAAGTTTTTCTTACTATAGTTTTGTGGACTATCATAGATTCATTACGTTGACTTTTATGTTTTGGTTGCATGGTTGCTGTTATAAATGCTGATACTATATCGTTGACTTTTATGTTTTGGTTGCTGCTATATGGTTGACTTTTCCGAGTTTAAGAATGTGTTTTAAACTTGGTGGGTTCGGGTCACGGCTCATAACAGGTTCAGGCCAATACTGAAACTAGAATGAATGAATGATTGTGTTGAAATTTATTGAAATTAAGTTAGACAAGTGGTGATGTTAAACGGTTAATTTGTTTTACTTATTGTTTGGGAACATAAAATCAATTGTTTTACTCATGTTGCTCCAATTCCAAGTATTTAATTTGCATCTGTAAATTGTATTGTGACTAAATCTGTTTATCAGAGAACATTAAAGCATGAATAATGACTAGTGAGTTTATTACTCAAAAGTTTAACATCTTTCCTTGCCATGAACCTATGCCATTATTAATAAAGCAACCGGCACACGGACAAAAATAGTGATCAGGTTCGCTAGTCAAGTCCTAAATTTTAGATTGTATTTTTCTTGACATGAAGCCCTTTAAACTATATTTTGGAGTTTGGAATGTTTAGGTTGAAACTGTTATGTCTAATTCTGATGCAACAGTCCCATTTATGATGCTAAGCAAATTGCTATATTACCATTTTACCCTTAGTCCTCTCAAATGGAATCATAGGGGAACATGAAGGTCTGCTATTAAGAGATTTGCAAATAAGTCAATGTTTTCAGAATACAGCTGCATATGTGCTCCGGGTTTGTTATAGATATAATTAGCTCTCATATGCAGTGTTATTTGTGTCCTTGTGAAATCGTCCCGTTTTTGTTGTGCAATATTTTTAATAATGTTTTAGACTTTAGTTATGCAATGTAGACCATTTCAGTTATACAATGTATCATCAGTACTTGTAATTAACGATGTTGCAGAAACTATTCCATATTAGCTATTCCTAGATACCTGGAACATCAAATACGCACAAATTTGATTTTTACAAACAAGCCCAATATTTCACATCTGAAAATATATGTACATAATGATTAAAGGGGACAAGTTACATATCTTCAACATCTTTTTCTTTAGGCACATATATAATTATATTTACAAGTATCAAGCAGTTGGATAAGAAGCCATCATAGCAATACCACACAACCCTTCCTTAGCTTCAACATCTCTCTGCATCCTAATGTAACCTTCTTCACCCCAAACCCTACCCCATGAGTTCTTCACGAGCCAGTATTTGATGCCCTCGTCAGTGGTTCCATACCCAACAGCTGTGACCCTATGGTCCAATTCAGTACCACAACTTCTGTTAAAAACACCACTTGAGTAAAACTGGAAGTCAGACTCCCCGGCATCAATGGCAACCGAAACAGGCTGCATAGCCACAACCTTCATCAGTGCTGACTCACTGTTGACGGGCACATCTTCGTATCCGGTGATCTTGGCTGCGGCAACTCCTTCTTTCTTTGTATTGCAAGTGGCATCTACTGCTTTGTAAGGATACGCAGCCTCCGTGTTGATCCCTTTGTTTTTAACAATAAAGGCAAACCCGTCATCCATGTATCCGCCTTCACATCCTTGGTCTTCACCACTCCTGTCACAATCCATAAGTTCTTGGTCAGATAGTGAAATCAGTTTATCAGTGGTTATTCCTGTAATTCCTTCTGTAGCAGCGATTGTCGAGAATGCCCAACAACTTCCTGTTGATTTTAAAACAAATAACATTTAAAAAAGACAAAGCGTAACAAAAAAAGGTGTTTTAATTTGAAATGTGTGATGGGCTTACCGCATTGACCTTGATCCTTGACTGGGGTAACGGCTCCTTTCTTCCTCCAGTCAATGCTAGATGGAACTGCGATCACATTTTCATACCTGAATGGCGTGGTTTAACCCGATCTTGGTGTAGATGGAAACTTGAACCCGTTACGAGTAGCCTTAAAGTCTTGATTTGTTTGGTCTGCAAATTCATTGACACTCAACTTGTAAGCATGGTTGCCAGCGTTGCGAACGCTTCTATGTACGCCACATTGTTCTTGAATATCTTGAAACGTGCTTCTTTCTCCAAATCATCTTTATACACACGTCCATAACGAGCCATCCATTGTTCATGCCTTTGTATCATGTTCTCTTCTTTTATTGTACGAGATGTGACCTGCCCTCCCCACATACAAAAAAACAAACAATGTTGCTACTATGATTAATGTATTGTGTGATAAACCCATGTTGTTTTCCACTTAGAAGAGTATAATTATTCTTAATAAGTTGGTAAATGCTGAGGTACTCTGGAGTTTAGGAATGTGGTCTATATATAGAGTATGAATATGTAGAAAGTGTTGAGGTTTGATTAATTAAGTAGATCACTACGTGGTTGGCATGGCATGGCAAGGCAACTTTCTTCCCAAAAAAGTTGAAGCTTGATTTGTTCTTTCTTCCTTTTTTGTTGTTGTCATTATCATATAGGTTCTTCTACGTTGGTATGTCGATGATTATCTGATTGGGATATTCTTTTTGAAATATCTTTTTGTCTCCACATCTTGATCTAGTTAGTTTGTCATTTAATTTGTTTTTCGCGTAACTTTGTGGAATATTATAAATACATATATGTTAAAAATCTACGTATGTTACAATTTTATAATCCTCTTTTACTAATTTTCCTAACTTGTCATTTGGCTTTTTTCTTTTAATCCAAATTTTATTAATAAATTTATAAACAAAACAAACTACAGTTATTTGATGGAATTTTTCAAGTAGCAATTAATAGTCACATTCCAGTGCCATCCAAAGTATTTTGGAACCAAACGGAGCCTAATAAGATTTATCACCTATTAATGCAAATCATGCGATGCTAAAAACTATCATGAAGCTAAATTACCTAATGTGGTCTACTAATTACATTCAACTTGCCTCCACTGATATATAGATGCTTTGCTTTTCGTCGTTGCATGAAATTCAATTATTAGTAGAGTTTAAGTAAACCTATACTCACGAGTCAACACCGTCGCTGTTAACCTATTCACGTACCCTATTTCGATGACTAATACTCAATTTGTTAGTGGAAAAAGAGATGGTGTGTGTGTGTGTGGGGAGAGAGAGAGAGAGAGAGTTGGGTGAGTGTTAATTAGGTGGTAAAGTGGTTTTAGGGTAGTTTAATGTGTATAAAATAGTGCTTTAAATATATATAAATATTTTATTACTTTATACAAAATATTACTTTATATAAAATATTACATATAAAAAGTTTACCATAAACATTAGCTTGGTTAATAATATTACTTTGTACAAAATATAGAGTATTTTGCTAAAGTATTTTGCGCGTCGGGAAAATAATAATCATAACTTATTTTATTAAAGGTAATCTCGTTTACAAAGGGTTTTGTTTAAAACCGACACATTTTCTTGAAAATACATGTATGTACACCTGCATTAAAAGTATCTGGGAATACGTAAGTGACTTACAAATATATATATAGTATATATATATATATAGGGGAGGGTTATTTTGATAACCATGGTGAGTTTTAAGAACTTTAAAAACTCAATTTTGAATGTGGCTAAGATTAAATCTAATTAAAAAATGAAGCAGGAGAGAGAATAAGTATTTTTGATAATTACACAAGTTTAAACGTTAGTTACACATGTGTAAAAAGTCGATTCGGTGTGTAAAAAAATACTGTAATTTTTTATACATTACTTACACTTACGTATTACACATGTGTAAAAAAATTTCGAAAAAAAATTTTTTACGTTGAGTTCTTTCGAATTCTTAAAACTCAAAATAGTTCTCAAAAGAAAATCAATCATACATATATATATATATATATGGGTGGGTTAACGTACAATAATGGCTTATCGTACATTCGGTACGCGACATTCTAGAGCGTTTGATTAATAAACGTGGTGGCAATTTCGTAAATAACCCAACGGTAGTTCGCGATCAAAATTCGTCGATTACAATCAACTCTGATTCAAATTCGGAACTCGTCGCTCAATCTAATCCAATTTCTAAACTCCAATCACAGCTTAAAGTATGAAATCTCTAAAGTCAAAAACCAAATCAAAATCGAACGTCATTGAACACTCAAGAAATCTTCAAAATTGATAAAAAGAAAATGATGATTTAATTAATCGAATTGATGTCTAGATGTAACATCCTACCTTTGGTTATAATAATAAAATAAATTTCGTTTATTTATAGTGGGTCGTTATCGGTTTAGATAACTAGAATATGAGTTGGGCTAGTGTTGGGTTAAATGGATATGGGTTATGGACTTGGGTATGAAAGAAAGATGGAAAGACCATGGGCTAAGCCCATGATCCATAAATATATAAACCATAATCACCATTAATTCCCTCATTTTACACATATTCTATACACCACCAAAACACACACTTAAGCTCTCTCTCTCTCTAGTCTCTCTCTAGCCGAAATATAGAAGAAGAAACGGATCCCGACCCAAGGTATGATAGTATTTTGTTGTATGAGTTTAAATCCATTAGTTATGCGTCACGAAACGATGAGCCGACACCGTTAAACCGTTTAAGTAACGAGACCCGAGTGGAATCAGGTATAAACCGAACCTATGATGAGCTTAGGGGTCACTCTAGCTCAGATCTGGATCGAACGGGACGAAAAACGGTGAAAAAAAACTCGTTTTTTTCCGACGTGTTCGCGGTTTTCCGGCGGCTTTCCGGCAAAGGCGGCGCCGGAATAGTGGTACGAGGATAAGGAATGTCAGGGAATGTTCTGACATTCCCTGACCTAACCCTAGTTCGCTATGGGGGACTTAACGAACTGAAGGTGATTCGTTAGTTGATTCGCATAAGGGGGGCACAGCGAACTAGCTCTAGTTCGCCTATGATTCGTCTCTGATTCGTTAAGGGAAAAGAGTAACGAATTACCCTTGATTCGTTATGATTAGTTCGTTAAAAGAAATAACAAATTAGAAGGTCCGATTCGCTACTTGGACTGGTTCACTATATGGACTGATTCGTTAAGGAGTCCAGTTCGTTAAGGGTTCAATTCATTATAGGAACCAGTTCGCTAGGATAATCCAATTCGCTATGAACCAGTAACGAATTAGAAGTTTAACAGAATGACAGAATGGTCCCTGGACTTAGAAAATAATGATTTAATTACAAATAAGCCCTTGAACTTTTAAGTAGCAAATTATTCTATTAACCCCCAGCCAGGGGCTCTGCCCCTTGGACCCCCGCTAGGGGCTGCCGCCCCTAGAACCCCCGCTGCCAGGGGCGCTGCCCCCAGACCCCCGTTCGTTGTGGGTTATATAAAGATAGATGTACGATATGAGTAACAATAGTTAATTGATGCATGTAAATTATTATACAGTTAGCCGTGCCCAACTGAATAAAGGAATAACTATTAACGGTGAACGTAACCGACTTCAGGTGAGTTTCTAGTCCCACTTCCTTGTTATGTTTTCGGGGCTGTGTGCATACTCAATGTGATAGTTAATACACTTACCTTTAAGTGGTAAGTGTATGCCTTGTATGATTTATGTATGATGATTACCTGACGGTGCGTGAACGATCTTCGGATATTGCATGTACCGTCAGGTGGTAGCTAAAGATGTGATTGCCATGTAAGATAAGATGCATGTATGAATATATATGATGTATGGATAATGTACGTACGATATGTTAATGGTACGTGAACGCTCTTCGGAGATTGCACGTATTGTCAGGAAAAGTATTTAAGAACAGGTATAGTATGAAGCTATGAAAGAAATGGTACCAGACCCTAATAATACCCGAGGATGAAGGGTACCGGACCCTAATAATATCCGAGTATGAAGGGTGACCGGACCCTAATAATATCCGAGGATGAAGGGTACCGGACCCTAATAATATCCGAGGATGAATGGTGACCGGACCCTAATAATATCCGAGGATGGAGGGTACCCGGACCCTAATAGTATCCGAGGATGAAGGGTGACCGGCACCCTAATAATATCCGAGGATAGAGGGTACCCGGACCCTAATAATATCCAAGGTATGTAGGGTAAAACGCCCTTTATGATGTATGGTTAGATATGAATGTGTATGGACGAATGCTGAACATGATATGTATGTAATGCGTACCTTCGTGCACGTATATGTGAATGAAAAGTAAGTTATATGATTAACTAGAACTCACTCAGCGTAGCTGACTTTTAGTATGCACGCAGGCAAATAGGTTGAGGCAGTTCGCGTGATTGAAGACACATGGCGTGGAATCGAAGATACTGGCATCTCGAAGAAATGTTGTGATGTTTAAAGACTATGTTTTGCTTTTAATTGACTACGAATGTTTTTATAAGACATGATTTGATGGTTATGTAAAATGTTATGGTTGAAGTTTTATTATTCTGCGAAAGTTTTTATTAACTCTGATATTTAGAACTGCGTTTATGAGTAAATCCAACACCAAAGTAAGGCTACCGGTAACGGGGCCTTACACTAGAAGTATTTAGATTCATCAATCGATTATGGAATTGCATAAATAATGCATTCAATCGAGCTCTGATTAGTGTTCAAAATATTATGTTTAAACCGTTCTGAAACAAAACTGAAGACCTTCAAACGTTCTCACCAAAAAAGAACATCTTTAAAACGTTCTAATACATTCAATGAAGTTTTGGGTGTTAAAAGAAATGAACATCTTTAAACGTTCTAATACGTTCAATGAAGTTATGGGTGTTAAAAAAACGAACATCTTTAAACATTCTAATCTGGGTGTTCAAAAAGTTAGAAGTTCAGAACTTCTAAACAGAACTTCTAAACTAACAAAAAAAATTAAAACACCTGAAACATGAAATTGAACACTAAAATCACTTCATATAATCTTGTAATCATCAAACAATTATCAATCGACCGTCAATTTGATCATCGATTCGATCATATGAACAAAATAGAACATCTGCAACTGGTTTTTGCAAATGACGCTTAAAACTTTAAAACGTTCAATTAAAACCCATCACTCAAAAATCAAAATTGATCAATTGAAACTTCACATTGATGATTAATTGGATTAATTTCAAAGTTTAATTGATCAATTAGTTCAACAATTTCAATTTCAATTGCGTCAATCTTATCAACTGACCTGTGAACAAGTCATGACGGAGGAAGATGGTGTACGGGTGGACGGAATCGTTGGATGGTGGACCGGTGGATGGAATCGTTGGATGGCGACGGATTACTGAACGGTCATGGTGAAGGTGGACGGAATCGATGGGAGCAGCGAATCAGATTTGATGAAAATTACAGTATTGCCACCCACCGCGTGTAATTTGAAATCAACGGGATACCGAGTCGCGTACGTAATGTACGATTAGGGATTATTGTATTAGATCCTTTATATATATATATATATATATATATATATATACTATATATATATATATATATATATATCTATATCTATATATATCTAGCTATACTATTAAAGCAATATGCTTTACGTCAAAATCCCCCCTTTCTATTGGTTGTTCACTAGAATTTCCATGTATATCAATAGCTTCTTTATTTTTCATCTTAATTAAATAAATCAATAATAAATTAAAATAAGATTAATCAATTCTCTTAAAGTATTCTCTTTCATCTTTCATTTAATGTTTAATTTTGAATTTGAATTTTGAATCTTTTTTAATTATGTTTCTACTTAATAATTATAATTAATAATTAATTATGATTTATTTATTATGTATACTATAGGTATAAATATGTTTTGAAACTAATTTTATGTTATTATTTTTTATTGATGAGTTTCTCAATAGGTTTAATGGTTTTTTAGATAGTATATAATATATAATTTAGATAATTAATATATATTTCATCAATAGGATTCAATATAGAGAGAATATGAATTTAGCTTTAATATAATTGGTTCTACTATAAATTGACCGGCTTTGTACTATTATCGTAAAATTTAAGAAAAAATCACCCCTTTGGTTAAAGAAATTGGTTAAGGAAATTGTATAATTACGGAATTTCTAAATTTGAATTAATTATTGTAGCTTATTTGATTATTTGATTAAGTATATGATTTAGCATCATTAATTTTTTACTATAATTACGGATGATCAGTCAATCGGTTAACTAATCATTATTTTACATAAATTTTACATAAATATAAAATTAGAACTAATAAATTTTACGTAAATATAAAATTGACCAAATATATTAATATCAATTTACAATATTTAAATCATTAATGGCTCAATTGATTAAGGAATTTATTAACCATCCTTAAGATTTACTATAAATACAAATGTTGACCTGTTTACTGACTC
>NW_027506733.1:0-42275 GCF_021521415.1 Bidens hawaiensis
TAATTATTTTATTTTTTTTTTAATTTATTTTTTTAATTTATGTAAATTTTTTTAATTAATTTTAATTACTTGTCAAGTGAGTGTGCAACATAACCTATTTTAACTACTCTTGGGTGACTATTACATGAGTTCTATAATTTTTCAAGAGTTGTGTGGCTTAATAATTGATAATTCAAGGTTAATCCTTTACAACTTAACTAATCTTAATTGGTATTTCAAATATAATATAAATGTTATTTTTACTAAAATATTAAGGACAATTCACTTAGTAATTTAAGAGAATGTCTCATCTTTAAAGTAAGTTATCAATTAGATACTTATTATAAATAAATCACAACACAAAACAACCACATGGATGGACAATTGGTGAATCCCATCATCTTTAGTATCTCCCACCGACTTCAAGAACTCCTTGTCCTCATCCTCGGTGTTTCCTTCGGGTCTTTCTCATTACAATCAATATTCAACCAGTACATATAATGAAAACTAAACCCTACCTATTACAATTTTGAACCATCAAAATGGCCAAAAAAAACAAAAAATAAAAACCGAAAGTAAATACAACTTTTGAACCATCCATATGGCCAAAACAAAAAATAATCAACCAAACACACATGATCGGGCCATATTTACATATTCAACAAAATAAAAAGATTGGGCAATCCTTTTGGCCAAATAAAATAACAAAATATCGACTAGACCAATGTTGCACTAATTTTTTACCTAAATCAAAAAATTCAACAACGTAGAAGTTTGTGATTTAGAACCGGGTTTGACTCGTATGTTGTAACCAAGGCTCTGATACCACTGTTGTGTTCCAGTGGTGATCAGTCAACGGTTTAGGGATTAAACCCGATTTTAATAAAGGTTTCATAAATAATATTAAGATCATTAAATATTATCAACATGGCAGAATAAATAAAACGAGCAATCATTACTTTTATGGAACCTGACAAGGTCCGGTTACAAACAATATAAGAACAAATCAAAACTATCAAATTAAATATTAATCATAAACCGAAAATATTTAATTCTACCACGGTTAATGAATAACCGGTTGAGGCCCGAGTTCTAATGAGCTGTGCCAGGTGACAAAACGTGTGAACACGATTGTGGTGGGGCACAGAGGCAGCGGCGATGGTGAGTGGCGCTGGCCAGACAACGGCGGCACGGAGCAATGATAACGGTCCTCTTCCGGCGAGCATGGGCTGATTGGCAGTGTTTTTAGGGGGGGCAGCATGAGGTCGGCGACGGTGGTTGAGAGCCCTTTTGATGGCTAGGGTTTTCTTATGATTAACCTATCATTGGGTTAACTAGTTATGACAAACTAGTTAATCCAAAACGGGCCACCAAGTCAATCACTAACACCAAAGCTCAGTCCATTAGTAATACCATCTCTTTATTATTATTAGTCAATCTCATTTAACTAACTTAAGCAGGTTTTATGCTCGTTACCCAGGGTGTAACTCTCTCGGGTCATAACTCGGTCGACCGAGTTAACTTAATTAAACCGGTCCATAATATCCAACAGATACAACAAGAAAATAAATGGACGTACGTTATAAACGAACAACTTGAATGTTTCAAACTTAAGACCAACATATTATTATATACTTGGTAGTTTAGGAGTAGGACGTAGATGTATGTTTAGATATTGTTCAAAGAAAATTATAATGGTTTTCATGAGTTATGTTTCGTTTTCATTTTTGTTATTTTGTTAGATGCCAATTGGATTTTAAAGATTTATTTATTTTATCTTTTTTTTTCATGTTTTGATTTTTCAACGGGTGGTATAGTAATACCATCAAGAAATATGTGTCAATGTTTTTTTGTCGTCCGTATTTATTTTAGAAGTAGTGTCATTTTCAATTTGGTAATCACTTGAAGGGCTAGCATTTTGCCTTTAATCACAAATGGGGTAGTGGCATCTAGCATTGGCGAATAAGTACTTTTTTAGGTGTGTAAGTAATGATTCAGAGAATGTAAGAAAGGATGTTTGTCAATAAACTTAATTGAATATGGTATTAGTGAGTAAGTTAATAGTATATGATATTGAGAAATAAGGATTAAATGTATATGCAATTGACAAATAAAGGTAAGTTGGCAAGTATTTATGTGACCAATGACCACTACCACTTCACCCTTATTTGTTAACTAGTAATTTACCCGGCGCTTAGAGCAGGATAACTCGGATAACGCGTCTGGTAGGTCAGATCTATTTACGTACTATTCGATTTGTAGTGGTGCACTAATGTGGGTTCGGTTGATTAACATATAAAAATTAAACTATTTAAAACGAATTCTATTTATAACTATAATAATAATATACAATTTTATATATCAATCAATCATACCCAGTTAAGTCCCAGCAACAGCAAAGCTATAAGTAGGGTCTGGGGAGGGTGGGATTTAGGCATTATAGAGGTGGCTTCCAGAGAGACCCTCAGCTCTGTATTACATATGTATGATGCATTATAAAGTAAATGACATAATAATAATAATAATAATAACAATAATAATAGTACTAATAAAAACAATAATAGTAATAATAAAATAATAATAATACACATAATAAATTAAGGTGAATAGAAGCCTTAAGGTGCTCATTTCTCCCTAAAAATCTTTAACTTTAATCCTACTTCTCCAAGAATTCGTATCTCCAACCATGTCCTCTGAGAGGTTTAGGTCTATCAAATCAAGCCTAATCCTCTCATCCCAAGTCAATTTCGGTCGTCCTCTACCCCTCCTCCCCTCTATAGTCATGTTTTCTACGGATCTAACAAGATTCGTCGAATGTCTTCTCTTCACATGTCCAAACCATCTCAATCTCCACTCACTTATCTTGTCTGATATGTTCGCTACCCCTAATCTCTCCCGAAACACAACATTCTTATTCGGTCTAACCTTGTGTGCCCACACATCCATCGTAGCATTCTCATTTCTGCTACCTCCATCTTCCACACTTGTGCCTTCTTGATGGCCCAGCAATCTGTTCCATATAGCATTGCAGGTCTAACTGCGACCCTATAAAATTTTCCCTTTAGTTTAGTTGGGAAACTCTTGTCGCACAATATACCTGTGGCTGCTTTCCATCTACACCATCCTACCTGGACTCGATGGGTCACATCACTGTCTAACTCCTCATCGCTCTGAACAAATGATCCTAGATACTTGAACTTCGTTACCTGCGGTACCACCTGCCCTTCAATGGTGATCTGTGTGTCATCATTGTCATTTACCCCCCCCCCCACCCCCAAAATCACAGTGGATGTACTCCGTCTTAGAGCGACTAATCCTTAAACCTTTTGTCTCTAAGGTTGATCGCCACTCCTCTAACCTCATGTTTAGATCTTGTTTTGTCTCCGCAAGTAACACAATATCGTCTGCGAACATCATGCACCATGGTAGCGTCCCCTGAATCGACTTTGACAACTCATCCAAGACTATTGCAAAAAGAAACGGACTCAACGCTGACTCCTGGTGAAGTCCTACCTCTACGGGGAAGGACTCAGTATCCCCCATGGGCGCACACACACTTGTTGTGCTCCTGGTATACATATCCATAATTATCTCTATATATTTCGTCGGTACTCCTCTACCTTCCAAGCACTCCCAAAGCACCTGTCTTGGCACACTATCGTATGCCTTTTCAAGGTTAATAAACACCATATGCAGGTGACGTTTCTTCTCCCTATACTTTTCCATCAATCTTCTTATAAGGTGTATTGCCTCTATGGTGGAACGCCCCGGCATGAAGCCAAATTGGTTCACTGTAACCTTGGTTTCCCGTCTAAGTCTGACCTCAATCACTCTTTCCCATAGCTTCATAGTATGGCTTAGTAATTTGATTCATCGGTAGTTACCACAACATTGGGCGTCTCCTTTGTTCTTATATATAGGAACTACGATGTTGCTCCTCCACTGGTCTGGCATCTTACCAGATTTGAGGATAATATTGAAGATTAGTTAACCACATGACTCCTTCCTCTCCCAGACACTTCACACCTCGATGGGTATGTTATCTGGGCCAACCGCCTTAGCTCTTCCCACCCTCCTAAGTGCAGTCTGTACCTCTTCTCTTGTTATCCGTCGGCAGTAACAGTTATTCGGTTGTTGTCGTTGGGAGGTTGTGTTGTCATGTTCTTCTTGGTAATCTCTCCCATTGTTAAAAAGATTGTGGAAGTAGGTTTGCCATCTTAGCTTGATGTCCTGCTCCTTGACCAGTACATGTCCATCTATATCCTTTATGAACTTCACCGGTCCTAGATCTTGCCTTCTACGCTCTCTAGCTTTGGAAATCTTAAACATAGCATGTTCCCTTTTTTTTGTTTCTAACTTTCATACATCCGTTTATAGGCCGCGTTCTTTGCTTCCGCCACTGCCTTCTTCGCCTCTCTCTTGGCCGTTTTGTAGGTCTCTCTCAATTCCACTCGCTCCTCCTCATTCGTGCACCTCATAAGCTCCCTAAAACGTTGTTGTTTGCCCCTTATCTTGTCTTGTACGGCCTCATTCCACCACCAAGACTCCTTATGCCCACCTGCCTTTCCTGTTGTTACCCCTAGAGTCTCCTTCGCTACTTAGATAATGTTTGTCGCCATAGCTTCCCATATATGAGTTGAGTCCTCATTTAGTCTAGCTCGTGTCTGCCTTATGAGTTTATACCTAAACAGTAGGAGATTATCATCCTTAAGCTTCCCCATCGAATTCTAGGAGTACCTTTTTTTCTCTCGACCAATAAGCTTATTTCTAAAGCCTATATATGTCACCAGTAGTCGATGTTGAGCCACAACTGTCTCCCCAGGTATAACTTTGCAGTCTTTCCACCAACGTCGGTCTCCTTGTCTCATCAAAAGGTAGTTAATTTGCGTGTCGCGTCCTACACTGCTAAAAGTGATCAAATGAGAATCTTTTTTCTTAAAATAAGAATTTAAAATACCTAGGTCGTGTGCCACCACAAACTCTAGGAGCTCAGTTCTGGTCTCATTCCTATCACCAAAGCCAAAACCCCCATGAACGGCTTGAAAACCATCGTTAGCCCTACCAATGTGTCCATTAAAATCACCTCCTATACAAATCCTCTCGCCCCTAGGTATGCCCCCTACCATTGCGTCTAGACAATCCCAAAATTCTCTCTTTTCCTGATCCCCAAAGCCTACATGGGGCGTGTAGGCAGAAACTACTGCCACTACTTCCTCTCCTAGTACTAATCTCAAAACCATAATCCTATCATTATGTCTTATCACCTCCACCACACTAGTGTGTAGTTCCTTAGCCACTAGAAACCCCACTCCATTCCTAGCTCCATCAGAACCCGACTACCACAACTTATACCCAATACACTCAGCCCCTCTATACCCTTTCCACTTAGTCTCCTGGAGACATGCTATTTGAACCCTACGTCTTTTAAGCACATCTACCAATTCTAGCAACTTACTATTTAGTGTTCCCACATTTCAAGAAGTCAAACGCAATACATACTCCCTATCTTTACCTGTTCCTACACCCATCGTTTCAGGACATGATCTTAAGTAATAATCATGGTTCCTACGCTCTATGGTTGCACTAATCACACACACACAAGCAATAGGGCACTCGATAATAATAATAACAATAAATATTAATAATAATAATAATAATAATAATAATAATTAATGGTTAGTAGTAAGTATAATAATAATAATACTAATAATAATAATAGGTTGTAATACTAATAATAATAATGATAATAATAATAATAACATAATTAACAGGTAAGGTAAGGGTAGAAAGAATGATTTGTGGTGTTGCCGCTGGCTGGATTCCCCCCCCCCCCCCCCCCCCGGAGAAGATACCGGAATATGTAAACTCGCGTAACTAATCAAGCAATCCTAAACCAACCGGAAGCCGCCGGATATGCAACTGCCACTCGCCGGAAACGAGTGTCACTCGCCGGAGATGCCACTGCCACTCGGCGGAGATACAAAGATGCAACTCTCAACTACCACATGATCTGGAGCCAACGATTGTGCTATTTTCCCGGAACAACAATTTGTTGACGTGAAATCTCGCCAGGCCGACTTTGTAACTCGCCGGAAGAACTTTCACTCTGGTAAAACTCTAGGTCTCAGCCCAATATTTTGGTGTAATATGCCGGAATCTGGAGATCTAAAGTTAGAAAAAAAAGGACGACTCCCTACGAGATTTGGGTAGACGGTTCCGTAAGCCGATCTCGAGACGTTGCCAGAATGGAATTGGTGTTGGTTGGAGCTAGTGACAAAAAGGTATTGTCCATAGTATCGGCCAGTGAACGTTGGTGGTGGTGGTGAACGTTGGTCCAGTGTACGGAGAGAACAAAAGTTAGAGAGAGAGAGAGAGTAATACGGAGAGAACAATTTAGGAACGTTGGTGGTGGTGGTGTACGTATTTAAAGTACAAAATGTGCAGTGGTGGTGGTGGTGGTGAACAATTTAGGAACGTGTATCGGCCGGTGAACGTGGTGGTGAACAATTTAGGAACGTTGGTCCATCATCAATTTTAATACACACAATTCTTTTCTAGTGATACAATTTTATACATGTATAAGCTTAATGTCATTCTATAAAATAAGGATGATTATATCTGAAGGAAATGAGAAAAAAAATAGGAAAAATAAATGGAAAGGGTTTGATGTCCACCAAAAGATTACAAAAAAGAATATAGCTAGCTAATTATAATAATAATTAATATCGAAGCAAATAAATAGACAAGTTATAATATTTAAAAGTTAAAAGCAAAAAAATTACCCCCCCCCCCCCAACCCCGGCCTGAAGTTAAGCAAAAAAATACATACCCTGTTTGAAGCCAAATTCGAACATGCGCCCATTTACAAAACTGTTCCACAAATACATCACCAACCATCAGACCGCCACATTGCATTGGTAATCTCCTAAATAATTTATCTAATATTTAAAACATCTAGCTAAAGTTTATGAGACCAGCCACCACTTACTTTATATAGATAATACAAAAAAAATTAAACCATGAACAAAAGCTTCTTCAAACTATGTGAGAGATTCCTCTATTTTTTAAAGAGTAGTTGTAAATGGTTGTGAGTGAGTGAATGAAAGTAAAAATGACACTGCTCATAAGTACATTTTGAGAAACAATGTTCACCATCTATAACTTTTTAATATTTGTTTTAATAAGTGGTTATGAGTGGAGGAGAGAATAAAGGTAATGATAAATGTATATAAAAGTATTATTTAATTGAAAATGAGATAAAATTTAGTAATATTTAGTGTAATAATAGAGATGAAGATAGAGGATCTGTAGGAATAGCATATAGAATTAAGGTTTTTAGCTGATATTCTTTCTTAGATTCTCTAAACCATCACTTATGAGAGAGCTTTATTGAGCTTAATATACATCAATTCATGATTGATATATAATATAGGATCTAGTTAGTGATATGTGTAGGTGATATATATGTTAGATCGAACGAAGTGTTTGCGTGAGAGATGATTTCGGCAGAGTAACGACTCACTGAAAGATAATTAAAACACATAATAAATTACAAGGAATAAACAACCTATATATAGAAGATGAAGTCCATTCGTTACACATCCCGTATTGAATGGATTTATTCGTCTTCATTCCATACATAACTTAAGGAGTATAGCGAATGACTCATTCGCTATACCTCATTCGTCAACATTCCATGACAAATGGTGACTAATCAATAACGATTAGGTCCATTCGTTAAACATCTATAACGAATGGAAAATAACAATAATGTATAGCATAATTCGTTAAACATCCTTAACGAATGATCTTATAAACATAATGAATGGGACTGGTAAATTATCAAAATGCCCTTTACCTTAATAAATATAAATTAGATTAAATACAAAGATTGAGACGACCAAAATGGTGCACTAACAAACTCCCCCTTATCTCGTGCTCTTTGTCTTTAACTTAGCTACAACGCTTCGTCTTCCAATAAGCACAACTATGAACTCCAAACGTGTGGCAAGCACGAAAAAAGCGCTGGAATTGCATAGCACGATCATAATCGTCGACGTTAGCAAAAAGAATCTTGTTCTTGAACAGCATGTCTTTATCCATTTCTGATAAGTTAACTAGCCCCATTGGATTGATGACTCATATAAATTCCATCCTCAGACCGGTTCCGAGAATGATAATTGCTTCGCCGGTAGGGTTATCATAATACCACATGTTGAATGTCTTGTAAAGACTTTGCGGAAACGTCTTTATAGGTACTCACTTCATCGTGCGTAGTGGCTTGACCTTCAACACAAGCTTTCTCCAAATATATCTCGTCGATATACTTTATACTTGGCACCTATGGCTTGAATAACTTTAACCCGTGATTGACCTCAAATAGTAGATGTTCATGAAACCATCGTGCCATTTGATTTCCACCACGATTTACAAACGGCCGATTAGCGAGAGTCCGAACATCGCACCTCGTCAATGTGAGAACGTCAGTAATGTATTGAAATTACTGAACGCCATTCTCCCATTTAATTATACATACTTTCAGGTTCGAATCATATAGCCACGATACAATGTCACCTTTGACGGTCTTTGATGCATTGAAGGTTGTCTTTTGATAAGCAGTTGCACTCTATTTGACCTCCATATCATGTTCCTTGTCATCGTACCATTATGCTTCAATAGTTTTAGAAAGATGGGGTTTTTTACGTACCCAGAACATTCCCTCAAAAGCAGGATCCTTTGAACCCGATCCGCTTTCTAACACTTTTTCTTTATTCTTCATGGTCTTCTCCAGTTGTTTTTTAGCATCTTGAACGTGTTCATAAGCGAAGAATGGAACACCCTGCTCAACATTTGAACGTATATATAGATCAGGATATTCCTCTGTTGTGACATCTTCAACCATCTTCATAAATGAACGACGTGTCCCCAGATGGAATACTCGTGTAAAAATGAACCTCCTCATCACTAATTACCTCAACATCCTCCTCTGCTTCTAATGTATCCAACTCCTCATCGTTCAAGATGAACTTGATCAAAAACTGTGTGATTTCTTCCTTAGGCCCTAAAAGGAATGTCCAGTTGAAACGGGAAAAGTCATCAGTAATCACAAGATAATGGGCTTTTCGGCCGATTGTCATAGGATTAATAGGACCAAACAAATCCATGTGTAACAGCTGAAGAATGGAATATATGGAATTTATCGTCTTGGGTTTGTGAGGGAGCTTGTGTTGCTTGCATTATGAGCATGAAAGACATTTTTCAATGCAAGAGAAAGATTTAATAGGCAATCCCCTCACATGTTTCCGTTTAACCAACTTGTTTAGATTTTTAAAATTAACATGACCGAGACATCGATGCTATAAAGATGATTCGTTCTCCGAGGCCTTAGATATCAAACAAGAAGCGGTTTTACGTGAATAAGAACTATTCATGTCTATTATGTAAGCATCATTATGCCTCGGAGTACGCATCAAGATCCTTTCTTCCGGGAACTTAAAACCTGGTTTGAGAATCAACCATTCATTCTCAGTGAACAGTGTGGAGTACTGTTTGTCGCAGATTTGAGAGACGCTGAGCAAGTTGTGGTTCAGTTGTTCCATCAAATTGACGTCATCAAACGTCAGGATTCCATTCGACACTTTACCTTGTTTAGTAATATTCCCACCCATATCACCAACAAAAGAAACGTATCCACCATCGAACGGTTTAACGTCAAACATTAAGGATTCGTCTCCTGTCATGTGTCGGGTACAACTACTATCCAAATACCAAATACTATTTATAGAACGTCTTGGCTGACCCTACACACGTTAACAGTTTAATTAGATAAGGGTTCCTGAGACTTAGTTGTCTCGGGAGGGTCAACCACGTGGTTGTCAAATGTCCTTTTCTCATCTTTATTTATGAAATTTTGGGACATGTCAGAATCAGAAGAATAGTCTCCAGGACTCCATACGCGTGCAGATTTCCTGTTTTGAAATGATTTTCGAGACTGATTTCTTCTCGGTTTCAAAACAAAATCCTCAAATTTTTCAATCTTTGAATTTATTTCCTGATTTTTTTTTTATAAATCCTTTCATTTATTCAATGACCAGAATTAGACGGGGATATATCGCTCGGAGACGTAGAACAAAAATTCGTTTATTTGCATCAAGCTTTCGGGGGGCTCATTCAAGACTTACTCCAACTATTACTCAACAAAAAATAAGAGCTTTGGTTTCGGCTCATCGGGATAGGGATAGGAAAAAAATCCATTTTCGTCGTTTGTGGATCACTCGAATAAATGCAGCAATTCGCGAAAGGGGGGTATGCTATAGTTATAGTAGATTAATAAATGATCTGTACAAGAGACAGTTGCTTCTTAATCGTAAAATACTTGCACAAATAGCTATATCAAATAGGAATTGTCTTTATATGGACTTTTCAGTCATTGAATTCTTTTTTTCTCTCTCCTTCTTGATTATCCAAAAAGGAGGTTTATTATTATTTTTATTTTTGGATCTCTAATCCATTTCACTGGCAGAACTGTCAGGTTGATCATTTCTTGTTCTTGAGATTGGTTTAGCTCTAGAACGTAATTGATTAAACCGACTGTTCGTTTCTCTTTTCATCTTGTGCCAGTTCTTGAAAGGTGAGACGGGTTACCACACACAAAACAAAGTCTTCTTCTGTCTTCCCTCTAGAAACTATCATAATTATAACACATGGGTTGTGGTGAATAGGAGGATGGTTGTACAGGAACAAACAAGTTGTCAGATCTATGACCCCAATCATAAAAAACATTTGTATAGAAAGAGTTAACATAATCTTGTGGATAATAACCATAGTAGCTATTATCAAATTGATTGTACAGTTGAGGCTGATAATGTTGATTAGTGGATTGATAAAAATTGTTTCTATAAGGTGGGACATATTTACCTAATCTACTTGCCTTTTTTCCTTTTCAAGACAATTTTCATTAACTTTGGTTTCCACAACTTTACAATCATTTGATGAACAGTTAGGTATGTTTGTATTCACATATACCTTTTCTTGCACGTTTCTATTAAAAACACTCTCATCAAAAACAGTTTCACAGTCACTCTAAATAGTGGAAACATCATTTTCATTCTCAAGATAAGTGCCAACATGAACACTCTCATCAAATACATCAATGTTCAAAATGTTTTTGGAGTCAATATTATTACAGACAGGTTGACAATAGATGAATCAAAAAGTTTTTATCTCCACAACCCTTGTTTGTTTCCACACACCCATTTTCTTCTACACAACCTGCTACAGAAAACAAACTACTATTAGGATTAACTGAAGAAACAGCTGGATTAACAGTCTTGGGAACAGCAGGAAAAAATGTCTTTGATATGGGCACATGACTAATACCATAGACCACTTCCTCAGGTGGAGAGTTAAAAATAAAGTGAGGAGGGCTAGTATAATTATTATTAAAAGGATGTGGAACAACATAACAATCGTAGCCTATTCCAGTCTTTATTCTTAACTCCATTTGTGCCCCAATTAATTTATTCATCTCTTCAGAAGCTAAATCAAAGTTTTCTATGGTAATTTTTCTTTGGGTTAACTCAATCTCTAATTGAAAATTTTATAATTTAGCTCAAATACATGTCTTTCATGACGTTCGGATAAATTTGTAGCAATAGTAACCTTTTCCCTAAGTTTTTCCATATCATTACCATAAATTTGTAACAATAGTAACCTAAGTTTTGAGAAGGGCATGGAGAGCTGACTACCCGACGTTCGCAGTCAATCCGGGTAGGTCATTCAAGATAAAGAAGATCAACCCCTTCTTCAACAAGCCGTCCAAGGAAAGACTATACAGGAAGCTGGAAAATCATGGTGAACCTATCTTCCATGGGATGCCCTTCGAGGATGACTTTCTTCACGACTTTATCTCATGGGAATTCGACAACGTGCACGGTGAGGTAATCATTCACTGCACTCACAGGCATGAGCTGAAGTTCTTTGATGAGCATGAACTGGCAGGCTTTGGACTCCGCGACCTCAAGAAGCTAGAGAGTCGCCCCTCTGCACAATTGAAGACGTCCGTCGTGACAACACGGACGCAATCGTCGGAAAGTTCAACAAGTTTGTCAGATTACTTGTTAAAAAGCAACCATTTGCCAAAGAACCAGACGGTGTCTTCGACTACAAGTCCGAGTGCGAGTGGTAATGGAAGAAAATAAAGCATATAACAAAGACTAGAGTGATAATGTAAGGCCCATTTATGTATTAGTCTTTCGTATTTGTATGTAGTTTCATTTATGTTTCTAGTTTGTTTACTTATGTATGTTTGGGCCCAAGGCCTTATGTACTTAGAGCCCATTGGGCCGATCATAATGAAAGAGTGTACGATAATACACACACTATATAAAGCGTGTGTATAACATACACAACACAACCTTTTGCACATTATCTAACTTACTACTCTCAAACTCTCTCTCCCTCTAAACCTTCGGCCCTCTTTAACCTTCAGCACAAGATCCGAGATCTCGGCCCTAGCTAGTTTTTTCCGCCAACTAGTTGAGAGGTTGATTCAAGACGACTAGTACTTAGTTTGTATGTTGTTTATCCAGTCACGGGCCTACAGAAACCCTAATCGATTTTCGCTCGTATCTGAGTTATTATTAAATGGAAATCTTTTGAGTTACAGTGTATGTTTGTTACCTTTTGTGTCGTTTAATCAACATTTAGTGTGTTAGTGTTTCCACCATTAATACCCTATTGTTCTTACCCTATATAACAAGTCGTTAACCTTCTTGTCAACACCAACGTGTGGGTTACGACAATGAGATAGTGAGTGATTGAGCGATATATTTGGGATCGGCACATTCTTACTTCGTTCACGCATTAATACGCTATTTCCTCTAATGTCCTGTACACTTTAGCGTGATTCATCCTTTCTGGGATACAGCTCGTTATGTTGATGTTGGGAAGCATATTGTGGTTGTTGTGAAGAACAAGACTATCATGATTGATGATGCTACAATATGCATTCATCACACTGATATTGAAAAAATAATTCAATTTCTCGGAGCTTATATTTTATCATTTAAAGGAGAATTTTCTGGTTAAGCATCGAAAGAACAATTTTCTGATGTATCCGCGCTTTCTACAACTTATTATTCAGGATTTTATACATGATCTTGTGATTGATCAGACGTTGATGGATGATGTGTTAGTTTTGGAGCATATGACAACAGATACTATGAAGCGTATAAAGATATATCACAAGCAAACTGTTGAAGACAAACCAAGGTTCAAGCGTTTGATTGGTCACATGGTGAATCCTGGTTATGTATGTCCTTCTTATGATCATTGGATCCATGATTATTTGGATTTTGTACGTGAAGAGGGACCAGGTGGGAACAACGATGGAAATGACGGTGATGATGGTGGTGATGGTGGTAATGGAGCAAATGGGGGAGATTGGAAACAGATTATAGTTGAGGCAGGTAGTTATGCGGCTGCTCAACGTAAAATCAATGGAAAGGCTCATATGAAAGAATGACCACTGAAACGACGAGTTACAAGGGGATATGATGTGGAGATTGGTCCTCAAGTACCAAGGTCGTCTGCTCGAAAAGTACCATTGATATTGCCTACTGTTAGTACCCCGCTATCACTCTTATGGTGACGGTATCAACTGACCTGAGATTCGCGTCGATTACACAATCAATGCTATCTTCTATGCTAACCTCTCAGATTACAATGATGGTTACTTCTCCTGCTCCAACAACGATGCAAATGCCGCCATCGGCCTTATCATTTATTAGGTTCAAATGTCCGCAAGATCCGGTGCAACCCGTGCCACATTCGTTTCATACTTTGCCTGTTGCACAATAGATCGACATGCTATTGAGCTTGATCCACTTACAAAAAAACAAATGGCTGCCGACCGTAAAATGCAAGATCAAATGTGATTTGATCAACACAAGTTGGTTTGTCACATTGCTTATTGCCAAAAGGAGAACATAGAGCTGCGAACAATTGTTATTGCTTAGGGGGGAGAAATTAGAAGAATAAGAGAACATCATTCTCCAACTTACTCGCAAAGATGATGCGTTGAAAAAGTTGAAGAATGATGATGATAAGAAAGACCCTGACGCAGGAATGGGAGGAAGTGAACAGAAATAACATGATGGTACATCTGCTAGTGCTAGTAGTGTTGATGTTGGTAATGATCGACAATTGGTAGTGTATCAAGATACTACCTATGTAACTCCTATATATTCGTTAAAAGCCAACACTATTTTATTTATGGATTATGAAAAATGGATTGTGATGGGTATGGTAATTGCGGATGAGATCGAGGAAGGAGAGTTTATGGACTTTCCCTTGTCTCGTGATTGTCACACCCCGACCAAAGGCGGCGGAACATGCCGGGATGCGACAGATTGCCCATAAGCGCATGGCACTATTTAAATATTTAACAAACTCATTTAAATTTCACAACATCAAATGTCACATAACATACTTGTTCATAAGATAAACATAACAAAATATAGCAAATAAATATTGTTCATTTTTACTAATATCCTAGAGGTATTTGTGACGTTTTCTTCAAGGTCCATAATCAACCTAAATGCAAACCTGTAACATTTCATAAAATAAAGTTTATCAACACAAAGGTTGGTAAGCAATTCATAATTTTGAGCATATATGTATATAATAAGAAAAGCTACAATGTTGTATACGAAACAACAAATAAATAGCAATAATTTGAATAATGCTAATAAGAATACATTAGCGGCACTGTCTATAAGAGAATACCAAATAGATACGGATTTCATGCGGTCGTTAATAAGAGTACACTAACGGCACCGTGCTATAAGAGAATAACAGATAGTTCACAGATTTATGATTCAACCCTCCAAAAGCGGTAAACACATAAGCCTATAACCATGTTATCATAGAACACCAAATCGAACATTTATTTAAGTAAAGTATATAATAACGTTTGTGGTTTAAGACTCAAGTATAAAACATTTAATTTGAATAGGTATGAAATGTCACCCCCAAAATAAAAGATGGAAAACGGGGTATGAAAGTACTTACATTCAAGTATAAAACTTGCTCAGAAAAAGTCGGGGAAAATGGGAGGATGGAGTCTAGTGAGCAAGGCCTAAATAAAAATAAAAGCCTTGTATTAGAAAGGATCTTTTATGAAAACTTTAAAATAAAAGTTAAGAAATGTAAACAATTAAAGTTTAAGGTTTATAAAGTAACTATTTTAGAAATTATAGAAATAATCCTTTAAAAATGTAAGTTTGCTCGAAACCTGGTTAAAGTATCTAATCTTAATATTTACTCAACCTATGTTAAGTAATAAGGTGGGTAAAAATGCAAGAATGCAAGTCCCTTTGGAATAAAGATACTAAAACGGGTTTTAACGAGTGTTCGGGTTGTTGGTTCGGGTCCTGATAATTGGTCAAACCCGAAGTCAACTTTCCAGAATATTAAATGTTATGAGATAACTCATAAAAATATATTAACACTTAACCAAGTATGTAGTTCTATTGTTTTAGAACTAAAAACGCACGTTAAGCGAGTGTTCGGTTTTGTCGGTCCAAACTTGTTATAAGATCAAGTTGGATTCAACATTCCAAGTACTTTAATAAAATATGTAAAATCAGTTTGTAAAGTATTTTTAAATAAATATACAAGTCCGGATAGCTAAAAACACACTTGTGTGTCTTAAGCGAGTGAAAATCGGTTTAGTTCGGTTTGGTTCAGTTTCCATCTCACAATAAGTTCATAGATGGTTTCCACATGCCAAAATATCAAAGAACTTGTATAATAATTTACAAATGATGAAACTTAAGTTTTACAACCAAAAAGTTAACAATAAAGTATTTAAACGAAAGTTCGGTTTTTGGTTCGGATCTAGTTTCGGGTTAAGACCGAGGTTAGAATCTACATACCCATAACCATAGAACTTTATAAGTAAGCAATATAAGTAAGTTAGCATGGTTAGTAAGCAATAATAAAGTAAGATGGTTAGATGCGGAAAATATATAACAAAGACCACGAAAGTCCTCCATGTAGCCTTACCTTACGAGGCTTGAAACATAACCAACCGGGGCTGGATAAGTAACTACTAAAGGTAACAAGGGTTGTATTATATATATGTTGTGCCATATGTTTCATGTATTAAGTTCGACTAAGTTAAGCAAACAAAAATGAAAAACTAGCATAGTTTGACTTTGGAAGTCAAACTTGACATAAACTTGAAAATAACCTTGAATGATTCTTGAATTGGAGTGAGGGAAAGAGTTATGAGCAGGGATTTATGTTGGAAAGGGTTGGGTATTTATAGGAGGAGCTTAAATGGGTTAATCAAGAGGTTTAATGGTTAAAATTCGGATCCGTTGGACAATAAAACACACAAGGGAACACAAGAAACATTTATCTCTGCAGGTGGCCGCCACCCGCGACCTCAAGAAGCTCCCCCATCGCGCGGAGCAGCGGGGTAGAGATGAAATATTTTTTTAACTTTCAAAAGTGACAGTTTTGGCCCCTGAAGTTCGTTTTAAGTGATTTTTACGCGTTTTAAAGCCCGAACAGGATGTTTTCAAGACCCAACAAGTGTAAAACAATTTTGTAACATAAAAACCATCTTTTTGATTATATCATAAGTTTCGGTTTCCAAAACGGGTTGGTTTACATAATAAACGGTTACAAAACGAATCCAAACGAGTACAAAAGGGACCCGAAATTGACGAATGTCACAGTATCCCCTACTTTAAAAAATTTCGTCCCGAAATTAAACCGAAGATGATGATGCAAACAAGTGTAGATACTTCTTTTTCATTGTATCTTCTCGTTCACAAGTGGATTTCGCACCACACCATGATTCCCATCGAACTTTGACTAACCGAATACGACTACGCTTGGTTTTCTTCTCGCTGCGATCCATGATCTCAACGGGTCGTTCAACCATAATCATCGACTCATCAACATGTACTTATTCAAGAGGTATATGGAGATTACCCTCGGCTAAGCACTTTTTGAGATTCGAAACATGAAACGTCGGATGAACACCGGCAAGTTCTTGCGGTAGTTCGAGTCGATAAGCTACCTTCCCAACACGTTCAAGAATTTTGAAAGGACCAACAAAACGAGGAGCTAGCTTACCCTTATTTCCAAAACGGAATACCCCCTTCCAAGGAGATACTTTTAGAATGACAAGATCGTCAACATTAAATTCGATCGGTTTTCGTCGTTTGTCGGCGTAACTCTTTTGACGACTTCTAGCGGCTAGGAGATTCTTACGAATTTTATCAATCACATCGGTGTCTTCTTGGACCATTTCAGGTCCCGTGATTTGAGCTTCACCGACTTCGTTCCAACTAATCGGAGAACGACATTTACGACCGTAAAGAGCTTCAAAATGAGCCATCTCGATGCTAGAATGATAATTGTTGTTATACGAGAACTCGATGAATGGAATGTGAGAATCCCAGTTCCCACCAAAATCAAGAACACAAGCTCGTAGTATATCCTCAAGTGTTTGAATAGTACGTTCGGATTGACCGTCCGTTTGAGAATGATAAGCGGTGCTAAGATCGAGACGTGTTCCCAAGGTTTCTTGAAGAGATCGCCAAAAATGAGAAGTAAAACGAGCATCGCGATCGGAGATGATAGACAATGGTAAACCGTGTCGGCACACAATTTCCCGAACGTATATTTGAGCAAGCTGCTCGACATAATACTTTTCGCGGATCGGAATGAAATGAGCAGACTTAGTTAAACGATCGATAATCACCCAAATACTATCGTTGCCTTTTTGGATGTTGGGTAGTTTAGTGATAAAGTCCATAGCAATGTCTTTCCACTTCCAAACGGAAATAAGAGGTTGCTCGAGTAGACCAAAAGGTCTTTGATGTTCAGCTTTGACTTGTAAGCAAGTAAGACATTTAGATACAAACAACGCTACGTCCTTTATCATACCCGGCCACCAAAAGGTAGCACGAAGATCGAAATACATCTTATCCGCACCGGGATGAACAGAATACCGCGAATTGTGAGCTTCATCGAGTATGCAAGTACGAAGGTCATCGCGATCAGGAACCCACAAACGATTGAGAAAGTACAAAAGACCATCGGGTTTGGTTTCGAGTTGAAGTTTGGCTCCACATGACATTTCGTCGTACATGTTACCTTCTTCAACGGAGGTACGCTGAGCTTGAAAGATACGGATTTGGAGATTGGTTTGAACAACAACGCTTAAAAGCCAAACGGATTTAACATTAACCTTTCGACTTAGGGCGTCGGCGACAACATTCGTTTTACCGGGATGGTAGCAAATCTCGCAATCATAATCACTAAGTAATTCGGTCCATCGTCATTGTCTCATGTTGAGATCTTTTTGGTCAAAATTATGTTGAAGGCTTTTATGATCGGTAAAAACCACACATTTCATACCATAAAGGTAATGTCTCTAGATTTTGAGAGCGAAAATGACTGCACCAAGTTCGAGATCATGAGTCGTATAGTTCTTCTCGTTGACCTTAAGTTGCCTTGATGCGTAAGCAATGACTTGACCTCGTTGCATGAGAACACAACCAATGCCTTGATAGGAGCATCGCAAAATACAACAAAATCATCGTTTCCATCGGGAAGGGTTAGAACGGGAGCATTACAAAGCATGTCCTTGAGCGTATGAAAGACTTCATCTTGCTTCGAACTCCAATCGAATGGTTTCCCTTTATGAGTAAGGGAGGTAAGAGGCAAAGAGATTTTGGAAAAAATTCTAATAAAACGCTGATAATATCCGGCCAAACCGAGGAAGGATCGAATTTCCGTGGGAGTCGTTAGAGTTTTCCAATCCTTAACGGCCTCAATTTTAGCGAGATCAACATAAATACCTTTGCCGTTTACGATATGTCCCAAAAATTGAACTTCCTCGAGCCAAAATTCGCATTTGTAGAATTTAGCGTAGAGTCGTTCGTTTCTAAGTAGTTCAAGAATGGAACGCAAGTGATGTTCATGTTCGGATTTGGTTTTGGAAAAGATGAGTATGTCATCAATAAAGACAATAACGAATTTATCAAGAAATGGTTTGCAAACACGGTTCATGAGATCCATAAATACCGCGGGTGCATTTGTTAACTCGAAGGGCATAACCAAAAATTCGAAATGTCCATATCGAGTACGAAAGGCGGTTTTCGGAATGTCTTCTTCGCGAACACGCAATTGGTGATAACCTGATCGAATATCAATTTTTGAGAAACAAGTTGCGCCTTAGTTGGTCAAAAAGGTCATAAATTCGTGGCAAAGGATAACGATTTTTAATAGTAAGTTTGTTAAGTTCTCGATAATCGATGCACATGCGAAACGAACCATCCTTCTTTTTCACGAAAAGAACGGGAGCGCCCCAAGGAGAAGAGTTTGGACGAATGAAACCTTTATCGGAAAGTTCTTCGAGTTGGTTTGATAATTCTTGCATTCCAACGGGGCTAAACGATAAGGAGCCTTGGCCACGGGCATCGCGTCGGGAACAAGATCGATTCGGAATTTAATCGGACGAACGGGAGGAAGACCGGAGACATCATCGGGAAAGACGTCGGGAAATCACGAACAATAGAAATATCTTGGATTTTCTTTTCCTTTTTGTCTTTTACCACCGCAAGAGTTAGGAACGGAACATACTTTTGGCGTAAGTATTTTTGCGATTAGGAGCACGACATGATATTAAGTCTTCTGGAAGTTGTTTTGCCGAAGACTTTAAGAATTTTACCGTTAACAAGCGGAATGCGAATGAATTTATCGAAGCAAACGACTTCGGCACGATGCAAAGATAACCAATTCATGCCTACTATGACATCGAAACTTCCCATTTGCATCGGGATGAGATCGATGGAGAATTTATGATTAGCAAGAATGAGAGTACAATCGTGATGGTGATAGAATTTCCATGGCAACTTCAACAGAAAACGGTCGGGAAAGCTTGGTTCGAGGCATAACAAGTTTTGACTCAAATTTCAAAGAAATAAAACTTCTATCGGCACCAGTATCAAATAAAATAGAAGCCAAATGATGGTTCACCAAAAACATACCGTTCACAACATCGTTTGACACTTGAGCTTGATTAGCATTCATCATAAAAGCTCGCCCTTAATTGTCATGGTTTCCTTGGGTTACTTGAGGTGGAGGAGGAGGAGGTGCTTGTATTGCTAAATATATAATTAATAATTCATATAATACAAAATATACACTATATCGACAAATATAAGTATCTTAAAAGAAAACTGTATTTTTACACATAATAAATCTACTAAAATGAAGCATTAATAAACAAATGTACGTTAAGAACGAAAAAAAATCAAAAGCTAACTTTCTTTAGTTTTTGTTAGGGTAAACAGACATACGATTTTTGAGTAATCACGTCAGATATAACCTAATACCTTATATTTGTCAAAACCTAAACTCGTGAAAGTTTTTTATCAGTCCCATACCCGAATACCCGTCCAAAATAATTCAAAAGTTGAATAATACCTTGTGTGATGGTTTTCCTTTTTATTTTTAGTGCCCCAAAAGCTAACTTAAATTATTATTCTCCCTCAATAGATGACAAATTCTTTAGCAACCATATATATAACAAGAAAACACTATAAAACAATTGCAAATCAATTTTAAAATCAAATGGAACTTCAAAAGCTAGTATGTGCTACATTCTTGTTATCAACCCTAGTAATCACCAATGTTGTTGCTGATTGCACATGTGAACCACAACAAATTCCAGGCGACAAAAACAAAGCTTTACACTACAAACTGATCGCCATTGCTTCCATCCTCACCGCCGGCGTCATCGGCGTTTCCCTACCCTTCGCGGGCAAGATTATCCCCGCCTTACACCCGGACAAAGACGGGTTCTTTGTGGTGAAAACATTCGCAGCCGGTGTGATTCTGGCTACTGGTTTTATTCATATACTTCCACAGGCATTTAAGAGGTTAACTTCACCTTGTTTAGAAGGATACGGATGGTGGGATTTCCCCCTTACCGGGTTAGTGGCTATGGTGGCCACCATCGCCACACTGTTGTTTGAGACTTCGTCCGCAGCGTATCAAGATAGGGCGGCGGTTACGAAGGTGGTCGGAGATGGTGAGGATCAAGAAATGGAGGTTGGGATTATGCATGGTCATGTTCATGGGTCCATGATGTTGGAGACTGATGATGCCGAAGTTCGTCGTTATCGGATTGTTTCCCAGGTAAATCTTTTGAATTTCACTTCAGTATATGTATTTCAATATATGTAGTGAGTTGACGACTCATTACACACCCATTCTACTTGGATCCAAGTGATTGGATTTAAACCATGAGCCCTTCTCGATATCTAACATCCGTCAAGCTACTCACAAGCTTGCTCTTAGCGCCCTTGATACCCCATCCGGAACGGTGTATATGGTGTTCATGCTTGGCTGATGTGAACATGAAAGTTCGCTTACTACATATAGTCTAATATAATATGATGTTTGGATATATGTTGAATTATTGATAAAATAAAGTTAGAGTAAGAATAAAGGAAAAAAATTGATTTAAGGGAGTTTATTACGCATATAAAATATTAAACTTCTAAAAGTTTTTGTATATTATAATCTTGTGAATTATTTGATCTTATTTTCTTAAAAACTTTATCTATGGTCTCGTACTTTTTTTCTTTTCTGAACGGCTAATTGGATCACTGACGGACCCCTAATTATTTCCATTGTATAAAGATATGGCTTTTAAATACTTAATAAAAAATCTTTCTTTATTCACGCTATAGACTCCGTTGACGTAACTAAATCTTGTTGGATTGATGAACGGCTCTGATTCATCGCACTATAAATTTTACTTAATTCTAGTAGTTGTGTAGATAGCGAACAATCATGCAGCATGCCCATACTTGTTGGCGCATATTTATTAAGACCTGTGTGACACAAACTATTCTATAATTTGTCATACTACACTGATGAATATAAAATGATTGAACAAAAACTTTCATTTATTGATGAGGTAACAGAGTGATGTTAAGGAGAGTACACCCAGCTATTAATACCTTTTTAATTCACAGGATCTTTAAAATTAGTAATCTAAAGCCTCTATTTTTCAAGCAACGGGATTGGCCTTGGATTAAGATTATAAACTATCAGCAGCGGAACTTAAGCATTCAAAACGTAAAAAGTTTCCAAAAACATATTTTTAATTGAGGCTTTTGGATTAGGAAGGCCCCAACCAAATTAAGATATCCAAAATGTAATGGGCTAAACTTACATTTCTAAGCCTAAAATAGCAAGGCCGATGCCCTGTTGGGCATCTGGTCCTAATGAAGCTCCGCCCCATGTACATGATAGTCGTAGGTGCGATTGTTCGAAGAAGAGTTTGTAAGTAGCGAGCAAGTATGTGTTGTGCGTGAGAAACAGAGGAATTTTAAGTGTAAAAAACATAACTCGATCACTTTGCTTAGACGCACATGCAAAATGTGGACTATTTAATTTCATTGTATTGTAATTTCTCTAACTAAAATTACAAAACTGATTAGGATGAGAGGTCCTGTCAATGAGTAATAAGCCATCGGCCAGATAATAGATTATTTGATGGTAATATGGTATTAGACCAACCAACCAACCAACCAACCAACCAACCTCATCATTTTAATCATACAATACAAGAATACGTCTCTTAGATTTATTTATAAATCATTTATATAAGTTTTTGTTGTTATTATTGTTATTTCATTTCGTAATAATAAACATATTTTTACGGTTTAATGTAACTTATGAATATTAAAAATAATAATTATAATTATATATGTATGTTAGACCATGTCACATGTCGGTACATACTACATACATGCACTGTTCACGTTACTATTCATTTTGTCATATTAAAGTGTAAAATTGTTTGGGCACATTGTAGAAGTGGCTTTTGCTTTTTAATGTATAAGTCATTGAAGCATAAACATACAAGTTGGCAAAGTTGTGACAAGGTTTCGAATTGTCATTGCAACGAGTTTATTTTTATTAACGTTTGGATCTGAAAATTATTTTGGTGCAGTGAATACTAATCTATAATTCGTCAAAATAGAGCCTTACATATTTTAACACCCTCATTGTTGGATGTAGTGTTTCGCATACTATTTTTTTTATATATATATTTATCAAACATAGAAATAATGAGTTACAATGATTAGTCGGGGTTAAAAATATATATTATTTGACGTGACCTTACACATATACCATTTAAAGAGCAAAGAAATGAAAGAAAACATATGGAGTGTATATTAAATTGTCTTAGCATTTGATGCTATTTATTATTCATATGTCAATCTCAAGAATTTTGACAACTTAAATTATAGGAGAGTGACAAACAAATTTTAAAACAGAATTAGTACAACTTTTTGTATATGCTCACCAGTCACCAGGCATAATAAAACTAAGAAATAGGCTGATTATATTTACAGGTGTGTATGCGGTTTTTGTAGGTTTGTATAGAAAATTGATTTTGAGTATTGATTAGCACGTACTATCTACATATATATCATAGATTCATAGTGTAGATTACAAGTAAGCAAGAAAAACAGTAAATAAAAAAAGGTTATGCTAATAAATTCTTTATAAGAGCACCTCCAACAAGTAACTTTTTAAGTTAATAAGTTGGGTGGAAATAAGTTGGGTGGACAAAGGAAGGATCGTAGTTCGTAGGGACAGAAGTGTTTGCTGAAGCGTCCATCCTGTCATTGGGGGCGCCCGTCTTCTCTATTCAGACATCATTATGATGGCGTCCATTCGGACAGTGTGATGGTTGTTGACTTGTTTCTATCACTAAACGTAATCAAGTTATTACAATGATACACATCGAGTTTAGTCGTGAGTCTAAATAGTATTTTTAACTAATAAATCATATTGAAGGTGAAATTTGTTTTAATCGTAGATAAGTAGACTATTATTCGAATCATGGTTTAGCTTAGACTATATTATTTATTACAAACATTGTTTTAATTGTATTCTTTTATCTTAATAGAAAATCATCTAATATGAATATGAGTATTTCAGTCTTTTCTTTTTTCCTTGGACAAGCCAATCTATTGGAGATATTATTTTTGTTCTTGTTTGGAGCATCTGTCAGACTGTCATGAAGAGACACTATCGTCTCTACCTACGTGGGAGCCATGTATTAAGTAGCTTTGTAAAATAATGTTTTCACGACAAACAAACGTTCATTACTCATTTCTAATAATATGTCATTCTTTAATGAAAACACGTTCTTTAAAAGTATTCATCCATCTTGTTTTTCCCGATCAGTAATTCCTGTTGTATTCGTGTATATTAATTTCTAGTTTCGGGATCAAATACAAATCATTATTAACATGAAATCAGTGGTTATTAATTTGTTGTTATTATTAGGTTTGTTTTTATAAGTGTTTGCTGTTAGTTTTTGTTCGTATTTGCTTATTTCCGATTATGAGACATTATAAGCATTTGATTATTTACATTTCATTGTTATTATTAGGATTTTTTTCTTAGGTCGTTACAAGTATTTGTTGTTATTATTTTGTTGTTAATTTTGATTATTTTTTGTTTGTTATTATTAGGGTTTTTTCTTTGTTATTATAAAATGTTGTTTATGTAAGATTGATATTGTAGTTAATATTGTTTCATACGCTCTCATTTTCGATATATTGGTATTGTTTCCTACGTTTTCATGTTAAGATCATTTTGTACACGAACATTCCTCTTAATTTATAACCATCCATAGTTTCTCTGTGTTTATCTTCCTTTTTGCCACCAAATCTTGGTTAGGCGTTGGCCTTCTTCCCCATCTTTCTAATTTTCCAAGGATTGTAAGTTTCGTCTTAGACAAACATATTAATTGCCATTAATTTACTCAAGTCTAAGCATCTGACGTTCTTTCTTTTTTCGAGATTGCATTATTTCTTACGCTAAAGGGTCTACAACCCTTAATATCATTCCTATTATTCGTCACGTCAGTTTTCCCTTCATCATTCAACATCACCCTTCAATCAATGAAATACACTACTCTTCATCATCCTTCACCATTTATTATTTTTTCTAATTCATATAATATTTATTAAATTTTGTCTTTGAGAAATAGAAATGCTAAGGGCCCCACATGAAACCTCACTTACTCGAGTGATCATCCTCTTTGGGCTCAGGTCACGCATGACCAGTATATGGAGGGGGGTGTTCTAATTAGGCCGGTGATGGGTGGGTTGTCATGTGACTGTCACCTAGGACCAGTGGGGGTTATTAATTTGTTGTTATTATTAGGTTTGTTTTCATAAGTGTTTGCTGTTAGTTTTTGTTCGTATTTGCTTATTTTCGATTATGAGACATTATAAACATTTGATTATTTACATTTCATTGTTATTATTGGGATTTTTTTCTTAGGTCGTTACAAGTATTTGTTGTTATTATTTTGTTGCTAATTTTGATTATTTTTTGTTTGTTATTATTAGGGTTTTTTCTTTGTTATTATAAAATGTTGTTTATGTAAGATTGATATTGTAGTTAATATTGTTTCATACGCTCTCATTTTCGATATATTGGTATTGTTTCCTACGTTTTCATGTTAAGATCATTTTGTACACGAACATTCCTCTTAATTTATAACCATCCATAGTTTCTCTGTGTTTATCTTCCTTTTTGCCACCAAATCTTGGTTAGGCGTTGGCCTTCTTCCCCATCTTTCTAATTTTCCAAGGATTGTAAGTTTCGTCTTAGACAAACATATTAATTGCCATTAATTTACTCAAGTCTAAGCGTCTGACGTTCTTTCTTTTTTCGAGATTGCATTATTTCTTACGCTAAAGGGTCTACAACCCTTAATATCATTCCTATTATTCGTCACGTCAGTTTTCCCTTCATCATTCAACAGCACCCTTCAATCAATGAAATACACTACTCTTCATCATCCTTCACCATTTATTATTTTTTCTAATTCATATAATATTTATTAAATTTTGTCTTTGAGAAATAGAAATGCTAAGGGCCCCACATGAAACCTCACTTACTCGAGTGATCATCCTCTGTGGGCTCAGGTCACGCATGACCAGTATATGGAGGGGGGTGTTCTAATTAGGCCGGTGATGGGTGGGTTGTCATGTGACTGTCACCTAGGACCAGTGGGGGTTATTAATTTGTTGTTATTATTAGGTTTGTTTTCATAAGTGTTTGCTGTTAGTTTTTGTTCGTATTTGCTTATTTTCGATTATGAGACATTATAAACATTTGATTATTTACATTTCATTGTTATTATTGGGATTTTTTTCTTAGGTCGTTACAAGTATTTGTTGTTATTATTTTGTTGCTAATTTTGATTATTTTTTGTTTGTTATTATTAGGGTTTTTTCTTTGTTATTATAAAATGTTGTTTATGTAAGATTGATATTGTAGTTAATATTGTTTCATACGCTCTCATTTTCGATATATTGGTATTGTTTCCTACGTTTTCATGTTAAGATCATTTTGTACACGAACATTCCTCTTAATTTATAACCATCCATAGTTTCTCTGTGTTTATCTTCCTTTTTGCCACCAAATCTTGGTTAGGCGTTGGCCTTCTTCCCCATCTTTCTAATTTTCCAAGGATTGTAAGTTTCGTCTTAGACAAACATATTAATTGCCATTAATTTACTCAAGTCTAAGCGTCTGACGTTCTTTCTTTTTTCGAGATTGCATTATTTCTTACGCTAAAGGGTCTACAACCCTTAATATCATTCCTATTATTCGTCACGTCAGTTTTCCCTTCATCATTCAACATCACCCTTCAATCAAGGAAATACACTACTCTTCATCATTCTTCACCATTTTTTATTTTTTCTAATTCATATAATATTTATTAAATTTTGTCTTTGAGAAATAGAAATGCTAAGGGCCCCACATGAAACCTCACTTACTCGAGTGATCATCCTCTGTGGGCTCAGGTCACGCATGACCAGTATATGGAGGGGGGGTGTTCTAATTAGGCCGGTGATGGGTGAGTTGTCATGTGACTGTCACCTAGGACCAGTGGGGGTTATTAATTTGTTGTTATTATTAGGTTTGTTTTCATAAGTGTTTGCTGTTAGTTTTTGTTCGTATTTGCTTATTTCCGATTATGAGACATTATAAGCATTTGATTATTTACATTTCATTGTTATTATTAGGATTTTTTTCTTAGGTCGTTACAAGTATTTGTTGTTATTATTTTGTTGCTAATTTTGATTATTTTTTGTTTGTTATTATTAGGGTTTTTTCTTTGTTATTATAAAATGTTGTTTATGTAAGATTGATATTGTAGTTAATATTGTTTCATACGCTCTCATTTTCGATATATTGGTATTGTTTCCTACGTTTTCATGTTAAGATCATTTTGTACACGAACATTCCTCTTAATTTATAACCATCCATAGTTTCTATGTGTTTATCTTCCTTTTTGCCACCAAATCTTGGTTAGGCGTTGGCCTTCTTCCCCATCTTTCTAATTTTCCAAGGATTGTAAGTTTCGTCTTAGACAAACATATTAATTGCCATTAATTTACTCAAGTCTAAGCGTCTGACGTTCTTTCTTTTTTCGAGATTGCATTATTTCTTACGCTAAAGGGTCTACAACCCTTAATATCATTCCTATTATTCGTCACGTCAGTTTTCCCTTCATCATTCAACATCACTCTTCAATCAAGGAAATACACTACTCTTCATCATTCTTCACCATTTTTTATTTTTTCTAATTCATATAATATTTATTAAATTTTGTCTTTGAGAAATAGAAATGCTAAGGGCCCCACATGAAACCTCACTTACTCGAGTGATCATCCTCTGTGGGCTCAGGTCACGCATGACCAGTATATGGAGGGGGGGTGTTCTAATTAGGCCGGTGATGGGTGAGTTGTCATGTGACTGTCACCTAGGACCAGTGGGGGTTATTAATTTGTTGTTATTATTAGGTTTGTTTTCATAAGTGTTTGCTGTTAGTTTTTGTTCGTATTTGCTTATTTCCGATTATGAGACATTATAAGCATTTGATTATTTACATTTCATTGTTATTATTAGGATTTTTTTCTTAGGTCGTTACAAGTATTTGTTGTTATTATTTTGTTGCTAATTTTGATTATTTTTTGTTTGTTATTATTAGGGTTTTTTCTTTGTTATTATAAAATGTTGTTTATGTAAGATTGATATTGTAGTTAATATTGTTTCATACGCTCTCATTTTCGATATATTGGTATTGTTTCCTACGTTTTCATGTTAAGATCATTTTGTACACGAACATTCCTCTTAATTTATAACCATCCATAGTTTCTATGTGTTTATCTTCCTTTTTGCCACCAAATCTTGGTTAGGCGTTGGCCTTCTTCCCCATCTTTCTAATTTTCCAAGGATTGTAAGTTTCGTCTTAGACAAACATATTAATTGCCATTAATTTACTCAAGTCTAAGCGTCTGACGTTCTTTCTTTTTTCGAGATTGCATTATTTCTTACGCTAAAGGGTCTACAACCCTTAATATCATTCCTATTATTCGTCACGTCAGTTTTCCCTTCATCATTCAACATCACCCTTCAATCAAGGAAATACACTACTCTTCATCATTCTTCACCATTTTTTATTTTTTCTAATTCATATAATATTTATTAAATTTTGTCTTTGAGAAATAGAAATGCTAAGGGCCCCACATGAAACCTCACTTACTCGAGTGATCATCCTCTGTGGGCTCAGGTCAAGCATGACCAGTATATCGAGGGGGGTGTTCTAATTAGGCCGGTGATGGGTGGGTTGTCATGTGACTGTCACCTAGGACCAGTGGGGGTTGCCCACTTGTGTAAACCCCTTAGCCTAAGGGGAATGGACACTCATGGGTATTATCATGCACCGGTCAATCATGTGCTGTCATGTCATTTCTACCATTACTTATTCATAAATCACAAAATTACTGACAACACCTACCCAAAAGTACTCTAGAACCTTATTAATTTATAGAGTTAAGTGCCACTTTAGTACCTGTGGTTTGGCCAACTACGCAACTTTAGTACGTAAACTTTATTTTGTGCAACTAGCTACCCCAGCTTCAAAAAACTTGCCATTTTAGTACTTTTTGCTAACCCTGTTAATTTTTTCTTGTTAATTCAGGGATAAACTTGTAATTTCAATTATTTTATCATAAACTCAAAAAGAGTTAAGTGCTACTTTAGTACTGTGGTTTGGCCAACTACGCAACTTTAGTACCTAAACTTTTTTTTGTGCAACAAACTACCCCAGCTTCAAAAAACTTGCCATTATAGTACTTTTTGCTAACTCCGTTAATTTTTTCTCGTTAAGTCAGAGGTAAACTTGTAATTTCAATTATTTTATCATAAACTCAAAAAAAATATGTGGTGATAGGGACTCGAACTCGCGCCTATGGTTTTTACAAAGTTTTAACGAAGGATGCAATAGCCAATAGGACAAGTGACTGACTTGTTCATAAGCTGGTTCTGAATACTTTTATAGTCAAGTTTGAAAGACCCCCAAATCCTCATAAACCTTAGAAATGTCAAAATTGGTCATAACGGATCATGCAACTAGTTACACCACCACAATTGGGCCCAATTCCGCCCTCCGATTTCGTCAATCAAAGTTGTTAATCCCGTGCTTAATCAGGTCAATGCACTGCACATATTGTATAGCAGATTTTGGGTTGGAATTCAAAATGAAAATTAACCAGTTGGCCAGAGCTGAGATGGCCGGAATCCCACCGGTATTGAGATCGGGACAGAAGCCGGAAAACGAAAGAGAAAGGGGGTGGGGGCTGTTTAGTTTAAGATTTGACACCATCGGTCCCTAGGGTTTTCAAATGTTTAAAAACTAAACAAAACCTTTACAAAAGGGGGAATTTGATTAAATGAAGAGTTAAGTATCATTTTAGTACATGTGGTTTGGCCAACTACACAACTTTAGTACCTAAAGCCTAAAGTAGGTACTAAAGTTGTGTAGTTGGTCAAACCACATGTACTAAAATGACACTTAACTCTTAAATGAATTAACAAAATAACTGAAAAAAAGTTTACCCTTGACTTAACGAGAAAAAATTAACGGGGTTAGCCAAAAATACTAAAATGGCAAGTTTTTTGAAACTAAGGTAGCCAGTTGCACAAAATAAAGTTTAGGTACTAAAGTTGTGTAGTTGACTAAACCACAGGTACTAAAATGGCACTTAACTCTAATTTATATTAACTCTTCAATGGTCAACAATAATTAATAGATTTTATGTGACAAACCTTTGTCAAGAAAAAAGTCACGCGCGTTACCCATATGAAATGGAATGATGTTGTCATGTGGTTAGGAAATCACACTCATCCATATGGGTTCATATGGGTGCTATGTCCTCTCTTATACAAACACGTTTAATGTCATTTATTTAAGTCTAATCTTCGATTTTTTCTCTTGATTGATAAATACTTAGTGGTTACTATTATATCTTCATTGTTGTTAGGAGACATGATATGATTTGAACAACTTTTTTTCGTAGTTATAATAATCATTGATTATTAATAATAATAGAATTAATTCTAATTTGTAGTTACATCAATTCTGTTTTGTAGTTATAATAATTCCATTGCAGTTATATTAATTATCATTGATTATTAATAATAATAGAATTAATTCTAATTTGTAGTTACATCAATTCTGTTTTGTAGTTATAATAATTCCATTGCAGTTATATTAATTCTATTATTATATGTTGTTGATTACTAAACACATAAATTTTATGTTATATTGATATTCTATTTTCTTGTAATTTTTTATTAGTATTTAAGTAGGAATTTTACCCGTGAGTTACGACAGTATAGTACGATACAAGCATTTGGTTTAATGATCAAAGAAAGAAGGATACAAAAAGTTACTTTATTAAAATTTAAGGAATCTATGAAAACTTTATTAAAGTTTAGAGTAAATAAATATATAAAAAAATATTATTGAATGGTCAAATGTTGCATTTTATATAGATTAAATATTTGACATCCTATTTTATACTATAACTATCTTAATCATAAAAATATGAATAACAATGAAAGTTAACTAATAGACAAAAACATTTGTAAGAAAATTCACTTTTATGAATAGTACAATTTTGTGAGTGTGATTACCTTTGCCAATTAGTTTGTATATAATCTGTCCCTTAACTGCTTAGAAACTTTTGGGCAAAAATAGCATTAACAAGTAACAAAAAAATCAAATTACATAACATCTTAATCTTTAAATCACCGAAATTAATTATTTAACTTATACTTAATATTTATAACAACATATCACATCATTTATATATACTAAGAACTATTTCTTTTTTTATTTAATGGCAACTTTCATCAACAGAGTAATAAGACGCTAGTAACCTGGAAACACCAAATATTACAAGAGACCAATGAATTTACAAACTATTACGTGAACTACTATAATGTTTAAAATTATATTAGTACCTTTAACAATGTGCATCAGTTATATATTTCATTTTATAGATTGTATATAACACTATCATCTTTTAAAATTTAATCAAATCAAAAACCAAACAACCTACACAACTTTGAGAACCAAAATAACCACACTATATGATAAATACAAGGCAAATAAATGGGTCAAACCTTAAAAATATCTATATCTATATCAATATCTATACTATATATAAATCAAATGGCAAGAACCTCTTAAAATTTAAGAGGTACAAGCATTATTGCATAAATTACTTTCTTTAATGCATAAAAATTTGAAAATATAAGGGTAATATAGTATTTTAGACATCTTGAACGGTTAAGAATATTTAGTTTAAAAAATAATTACAATTATGATCTTTTAACTTCAACAAAACTTTGTTAATTTTTGAAGTAGTTAAAAATAAACCCCTTAACTTTACTCATCTATTTGACATATTCATTTAAAATTTTTATTACTTCTATATCTTTTAATATATTATGTTTTAAAATAACCCGACTTTACCATTGCAATGTGCTTATATATGTCGACGTTTCAATGTAAGTTTTATTTTATTTTGAGGTGTTCGTGATAATGTACTAGTCAATTAAGCATAAGAGTACAACTCAAATATGCACTTATAAATCTAAAAATATAATTATCAATTTAACCCTGCAATTATATTCAACTTTTGTAAGTTTAAATTATAACTACCCTTCCACCCCCATAAGTTTATCCATATATTCATCTATATTTTCTTTTTTCTTTTATATATTTGAATATATAAATTTTAATAAATTTCAACCTTACAATCACGGCGTGTTTATTTTTGTTGACGTTCTGATGTAAGATTTACCAAATACAGGTGTGCATGGTATAAAACAATATGATTTTGTGTCACTTTAAAAGAAGTATAAATTTTGATGAGTTTCGATCATTTTTTAAAAAATATTTTTGTTGTTTTGGGTCAAAGATCAAAGACTTTGATAGGTCAAAATGCGTTCAAGTTATCACGGATTTTGTTAATATGGTTTGCTATTTGTTATCTTTATGATCTAATCATTACATGTCTTGTAACTACTAAAAATCATTATTATCGTTGTCGCAGCATCGCGCGGGTATACTGCTAATGTTTTATGGTAACGGAGTAAAATTTGTGTTAATTATTATATAATAATATAAGATATTAAGATAAGATGTATTTGTATCTGACAGTTGATTGAGACCGAACAATTAAACATTTTGTAAGAGTGACATCAATAACATAATTCTAGTAATGACTATCTACAACAGTGCAACCTATCAAACAACTAGACAATTAATAGAAGAAAAACCACCACAACTGCTAAAGGTTTCATAACCACGTTATGTATGTAACTTTTAGGTGCTGGAATTGGGGATCGTCATTCACTCAGTGATCATAGGATTGTCGTTGGGCGCTTCTAAAAGCCCCAAAACAATAAAACCGCTTATTGCCGCATTATCCTTCCATCAAATGTTCGAAGGATTAGGTCTTGGAGGAAACATCTTCCAGGTACGTACGGATTTTAACCAGTAATGGATCGAGAAATTCATGTACGTATATACAGGAGCAAAAACTAGTTTGGCTAAAACAGCTCGGTTAAAAACGAATAACATGTAACAGTCAATAAGTATGTTCTAATAAAATTCCATAAACAATAATAATAACAATAACTTTAAACATAACATGTTTAGTTTGTAACTTGATATCTGAATCACAATTTGTTATTTTAAATATTACTTTAGAACAACTTTAGTAATCGTAATTCTAAATGTTATCAAGCAATGATAATGATATGATGCAAATGGATATATTGTAGGCAAAAATCAAGTCAGTGACTACAATGGTGATGGGAGCTTGTTTCGCGCTCATGACTCCAAGCGGGATTGTTGTTGGAATATTGGTGAGCAACACATATGACGAGAACAGTTCAAAAGCGCTTATCGTGGAAGGTGTGTTAGATGCTGCAGCAGCCGGGATATTGATTTATATGGCACTTGTCGATCTTCTTTCACCGGACTTTAAGAATCCTAGAATGCAAAATAATAAGATCCTTTTACTTGCTTCCAATGTTTCTCTTTTCCTTGGTGCAGGCCTTATGTCTCTCCTAGCCATATGGGCTTGAATTGTGATGTGTGTAAATCTACTTGACTTGTGAGTATATGGTTAAGATTGCCAAATACTTAATGTGTTACATGCATTAAAAGTAGAGATTAATCTAATACAACCACGGTGAAGTGATAAGTTCTGTTGTAATATTTTGATAATAAATTAATAAGTGAACATATTAAATAAAAACTAAACTAAAATAAAGTTAAACACTGAGATGGTCAAAGAAGGTTTAATAAGGCTAAAATGTCAACTAAATTTAGGGTAATATGATCGGTCAAAATATAGGAAAATATGGATACTCCCTTTGGAGAAGAGAGGAGACAGGAGTAAAAGAAAATATAAAAATGTAATGACTTAAAATTTTCATGTAATAACTAGTGTTTATTTTTATTGTTCATGTCTATCAAAATATTTAGCTTCGTCTTTCAGAAAATAGGAAACATTAGGCTGTTGGTATAATGGAATCCTTGGTATTCCAAGGTACCTTATCATTACTTTATTCATGTTCGTTCATGAAAAATAAGGACATGTCCGTGTGCATTCATGTTCGTTTATTTAAAATCTAAATGAAAAGTTTGCAATGGAAATGAACAAGTTTAATACATCACAATTTATCCAGAAAACATATCTAAATTAGTGGCTTAAATTTACCTCATTCATTTTAACGAGCCCTTTTTATTTTCATATATATATATATAAAACTATTTAGATGTTAATAAAATATAAACGAACGAAAATACATCAACGTAAATAAACGAACATAAATGAACGAACATAACCGGCTGCTCACGAACATAAATGAACAAACAAAATGCATGTTCATTTTGTTAAATAAACGAAGATGAACTTCTAGCCGAACATTTCGTTAATGTCGGTTCTTTTATAGGCTTAAATTAGCATGCAAGCTGATTGAAAATACATCTAGAAGTTATAATAAATAGCGTATATTTTTAGAGTAGTAACTATAGATATATTTATATAAACACTTTTAGAAACCTTTCTACATTTACAAACTCTAATTAACAATACTAGAAGAAAGAATAAAACATAAACCTAAAAGGGTAATATGGGTCACACGAGTTAAAAGTCGTCTAAAATTTATTGCATTGTGTTTTTGTAATCATGCTAACGGGTTCGCACAGTCCGGCCTAACCTTGACAGAATTTTATGAATACATTGACAGAAGATGAATGCTATTTTAGCTCCATTGTATCCTCAAAATATAATTTTTTTGATAAAGAAGATACAACATGTATACACAATTTCTTTGTGATCATGCTTTGTAATGGACTGTTTATAAATGAGTCATAATATTAACTTCATATTTGGCAGGAGGAGTCATCAAGCTTAAAGCTTGTATTATCATTTGCTTCATGGAAGTACCATGTGAACTTTAGAAGTTAAGTGACAAGATTCATATTAATAGTATATCTTCTTTTTAAACTTGTTGTCTTGACTTCAAAAGTCAAAATTCACCCAATCCCAATAAAACATATATAAACTATTTTAAGATTTTTAGGAAACTGGTGGTGGCGGCGGTCATGGTGGTGTTGACTGCCATGGTGGTGGTGGTGGTGGTGGCAGTGCAATATGTCACATAATCATGCCACATATATGCCAGATAAGAATGTCACATCATAAAAACTAACGACGTTAGGATTTCATTAGTCAGGGTTCATTGGTAGAAAAAAATGATAAAAGGTGGGACTCCATTAGTCATTTCGTTAGTTATGATCGGCAGTGGCCAAAATGTGATAATTGAGATTATTTAAAATCAATATAATATTTTAAAAGTGGTTGTAAATTGTTATTGACACATTGTTTGATTAAATAAACTAAGAACAAACACAAATTCCTTCAACAACCTACAAAACTTCCACTTAACAACAAAAGTCGTCCTAATTAAGGGAAATATTAACTTAGGGTTTCTAATTGTTAGATGAAACGAAGAATTTAATAAAGAATGCAAGAAAAGAGTTTCTCAAGACGGTTTATTATCATTATAACGCCACTTTCAAATGACGACTTCCATTTATTACCCATTTTAAAATATAAAAAGAAATAATTTACAAAACTTCATAATACAAAAATGTATGTATAAAATATTAAAAAAGTATACATTATTAAAAAAATAAATTTTAAAAAACTTAGTTTTTACATATGATCATAAAAATTTTCGTTAATATAATTCATAAACTAATTAACTTATATTTGATAAGAATAGAACTAATTAAAAAAATTAAATGTTCTTTTAATACACAACAATAACTAAACTACAAAATTTATAAATACCATACAAAATAATAAGAAAATCACAAACTAAACATCATACTAGAAAAAATATAATAAATTAATAATTCACCCAAAAATAAAATGATAATACATGACGTACCCATTTCAGATAGACGTGGAACTAGAATTGGCCTATAAAATTCAAATACATCAATTTATTAAAAGCTCAATTTACTATCAAGCACAAAATACATATTTTTAACAACAAAAAACAAAATGTTGGGCTACATAAATTGACAGACACATGAGACCCATTTTTGGTGATCAATTAAATAACATATATGTTATATATCACCAACGAACCATAACAACTTAATACAAACGAAATTAACACAAACCATATAAATTTCTTTATGCATTCATGTATATTAAGACGAAAATTCGCATCTTAAATAACAAAATGTTGGGTCACGTTAACTACTAAACCAATGAGACCCATTTGAGATATAAACAAAAAACAAAAAAAATTATACTTTAACTACAGCTAATAAATATAACATATTTTATAAGTTCATATAACCTTTAAATTTAATACCTAAACACAACCTACATGAAATATATACATAAACAATAATTTAAAAAAATTATTAAAAAACTAAAAGTAACCCGGAGGCTAAAAGCTAGTTACGATATAAATTTTAATAAAAATCGAGTAATTTTTTAGCTCATAAGCAGTTTTGATTGAATTTATGTAGGCTCCTGGTGGATCTTACACGAGATATCTCGATATACACAGGTGCGGAATCCCTGTGTAGATCGTTACGGAAGTAGAATATTAGCTCACGAACACACAAACACACAATACGAACAACCACACGTTATATTGATAACTCAAACCGATATGCTTACAGACTCACGTCAATAGACTCACACGTAACTGCACTCGATCAACCAAAACCTAAAACGACCAACTGATTAACCTCTAAACCGTAAACAGTTAATCTCCTTAAATACACGACAACTTCGCCTCAGGCGAAGTTGTCAATAACTTCGCTCGTTGAACAAGTTCGCCTAGGCGAACTTGTCAACAACTTTGCTCGGTTAACAAGTTCGCCTAAGCGAACTTGTCAACAACTTCGCTGTTACACAAACAATTACATAAACAATATTACAGACTCGATTACAGACTTTATACATATGAACTACTGACATCTATGCACCAACAGACTCCCCCTTGGCAGTAGCTTCATATCTTGATCTTTCAGCTCTTGTCTTGTAATCCTGTATCTTCATGCGTGCACTCCTTCTCTAACACACACCGTGACTACTCGCTGATATTTCCTTGCTTCATCCTTCCAAGCAGGAACATAGAATATCTTCTTTTCGTTCAACGCTTCCAAATCAGCTTTCGATAAGTTAACAAGATGCATCGGGTCATACACCCTCAGCACTTCTTGTTCATCTTCGTCTTCCATCACGGCTTCGGCAGTCTGGCAATCAACGTACCACCATTTTAGATTCTTCAACACATCTTGAGGCATATTCTTCATTGGAACCTCCTTGATGCATCGGATCGGCTTGTACTTCATCACCATCCATGGCTTGCCATCTGCTCTCAATCCCCTCTCTGTATCCTCCACGAGCTTTCCCTTCTGTGGCTTTAAGAGTTCAAACTTCTTTTCTTTTACGCCTTCTTTCCATACAATCTTCTCAATCATTCTGGCCATATTGTTGTTACTTCTGTTTATCAGGCCCAATCTTCCCAAATCTTTCACTTCGCATTCCGGCAACGTGTTGAGAGATCTCAACATTCTCTTGAAGTATTGAATGCCATCATAACGTTTCACCACAAATAACTTGATCTGTTCATCATAAATCCAACAGATGATTCCCTTCTTCGCCTCAGCATAGCCTTTAATGTTATAGCTTTTCTTGACATGGCTGGAACAGCAGGCTTCTTGGTCTTGATAAACCAATTAGCACAGCCTTCCTTCCACCTAGGCTGCTCCTCCCACTCAGTAGTCTCATCCATCTCAGCCCTCACATCTGCTTTTTCAACCTCAGGGATCTCGTGCTCGACATTTTCTTCCACAATCTCTCCTTCCTCTATCACATCCTCAACAATAATTTCTGCACCAATCTTTTCAATCTCACTGATTGGCAGAACATCTTCATCAAATAATACATCGTCGCTGAACATGTCATCATCAAGTTCCTTCACTGCATCGATCACATCATCATCACCACCAGCCGCTTCGGTAGACTCCCCCTCAGCTGTGGAAGCCCCAAGAGCTTGTGAGGTTCTTGGCAGCTCACCACCTGCACCTTCCGGTGCATTGGGATCATCGTCTCGGTCTTCTCTACGCTTGGTCCTCAACTCATCTCCTCTACAGCTCATCTCCCCCTGAGATGCCAAGAAAACCTTCAAGGCATCTATTATTTTCCCGTGCTCAGCCAGGAGGGATGCCTGCAGTTGATTTGCTTCCACTAGGCTTTGAATCGTCTTTGACTGCTCAGCTACAATCCGCTCTAGTGAAGCTATCCGTTCCGAGTCAGAACTGGGCGTGTCCGTAGGTGGTACCATACCTGATACTCCTGCAGAAGTGGTGACCGTAGACTCAACAAATCGTGCTACTACCACCGGTGGAGTACGCGTTTGAGGTGGTAGAGACACAATTTCTGGAGCTGACGTCTGGACGGCTGTGATCTGTGGAAGGTCAGCCGTTGATGTAGCCACTACGGGAACAACCGTAGTGCTTGTACTCGATACCTGCACAGAGGTAGGAACAAGGGACATACCAGACAAGGCAGGTGGAGCAAAACGTGCAAACCTTGAAGTCTCCCCGGCTCCAACACCCATACCTGTCGTTTCCCTTCTTGAGCGCTTTCGCACCAGCTGTACAGCCTCTTCTTCATCAGTTTCCTCATCATCGTCATCAACAATTCTCTTCTGCTTACCCACCGTTCGCTCATGTCTCACCATCATCTGTCTGGCCTCTTCCATCACCTCATCAAAATCTGCTTGTGGACCCGAGACTTGAATATTCTCATGTGAATCAAATCAGTCCATATCAAACAGCCCTTGCCCGCCGAACATGGCGTCAAGATCAATCTCAGAAGCTGGCACAGCAGCAGATGCAGCAGAAGATACAGCAGGCGCAGCTGATACAGCCTGGGGTGCTGCCGCCTGTTGTTGTCTTGGATCCCTAAACTCGTCCCCTGCCGCAGGCACATACTCCGGGTTAATAAGATACCCAAAAAGCGGAGTATGCCTGGGACGCAGCTCAGGCTTGCTTCGTGCGCTGGAAGTGCGACACTGAGCAAAGATACGTTTCGTCACACATTCAACGTATCGAATAGGGCGTCTTTGAGGTAGCGACGGAGCCACATGATTTAAAATCATCTGTAGAAATCGTGGATACATCGTAAACCGCTCACGCGCCACAGCCCTCCTCTGACGATCGATCTCGTAAAAGATCATCTGACTAAAAGAATATCTTTTATTGTAAGTCAGGGCAGTCATAGCAGACTGCATCGTCGCACCCATTCCATCAGTGCCCGCCTTCCGTCCCGACATACAGACTATCATGACATGCATTAGGAAGCGCCACTGATCTAATAAGAATCCTTTTCTTCGCTGTGTATCACCCAAGAGACCTGAATACCCCATCCTTAGGAACGCGCCATCACGAAAAGGAGCAACAAACTCCGTGGGGTCATCTCTTGTTTCTTCTCCAAATTGCAACGCCACCCGTATGTGTTCAGAGTTAAACTGAACAACTTGACCATTAACGGTGGCTCGCATCACCGGGGGCTCAACCCGGCAATCATACTCTACCGTCTGCCAAAAGTCTTCAATATTCGGCAGTGAAATAGGCAGGGTAGTGGTGATAGCATGAAATATTCTTGAGCGCTGTAGAAAGGTAATAATCTCCCGGTAGTCCTCCACTCCTTTTGCATCTGGATCTAGAGTGATGAACTGGTTATGAGCTGGAAAGAATTGCCTCTGATCATCACCGTCATCACCACCAGCTCCTCCAACAGCAGCCATATCTGCACTAAACGAACTAAGTTAGATAACCGTTAAGCAACTCACAAGTTCGCTTTATACCATTAGCGAAGTTGTGATCAAACATGTATAGGCGAACTTAAAGGTGAGGCGAAGTTGGGAACAACTTCGCTTCATCTGTAAGTTCGTCTAATTAAATTTCAGTAAAATGATCGAGGCGAAGTTGATGTTAACTTCGCCTTATCACAACATCGCCTAGGCGAAGATAAGAGTCAGGCGAAATTAAGCTTCAGGCGAAGTTGTGGATAACTTCGCCTCAAGCGAAATTAAGCCCCAGGCGAAGTTGCGGATAACTTCGCCTAAACCCTAACTTCGCCTTCATCTGAATCGGCGACTGTTCAGATTCAAACGGCCAAAACACCAATGATTTCGCACGATTTGACGATCCAGGAGAGAAGAACACAACATAGTAATGTTATTAAGACGAAAAGTTCGTCCATGAACACGTAACACAAGGTTGAAAAACTCGGGTTTTGAAGGTTCGACGACCCGAGGTCTCGAACCGGGTAAAAACGACCATGAAAAGAACATGATTTTGAGGTATAACGACAACACGTACCCTCAAGTGATAATCGAAACTGGAAACGAAGATCGAAAACGGAATAGAAAACAAGTTCGCCGGAAAATCTTAAGTTCGCCGGAAAATGCAGAGCTTAAGTTCGCTGATACTTTGAAAATAATGAAAATTACTGTTTGAAAAACCTTATATAGGGTCAGTGAAGTTCAGGCGAAGTTACGGATAACTTCGCCTAGGCGAAGATAAGCATAAGTTCGCCTGATTCAAGAACTTCGCCTATAATTTCAAAATCAACCCTTTAAGTTTGAACATTTTGCAATTAACATTTGAAACTTCCAAAAAGAGTTAAACAAATATGATCATGTCTAAGTAACCAGTTATAAAATAATACAACTACAAAAATAGGAAAAACTTATAAAAATTTAACAAATAAGGGATCAAATTTCAGTCTAGTCAGGGACACCACGTTTTAGAAACGATCCTAACAGGAATCATACTAACTACGTGACTGTTACATAGATCCGTGTTTAGCTGTATTATGACATATAGAGACAGGTTGTAAGCAGGTAATATACTTAAGATGGTTTTCATCGTTTCTGTGATACGAGTTAGGTTCAATTAATCCTTAAAATTTAAGTGGGCAACAACTCAGAAATATTGATGCCTCCTATCTATCCTCAAAGCGTATTTGGCTTTCCCCAAGTCACCCCGAGTTGACTTCGACCCATAGTGTCTGATTAACTTGTAAGTATTCTATGTCTGGATCCCGTATTCATTCTTACTCCATGAATGAGAAGTCTCGATATCTTGAACTCTCTAATGTTACAATAACTTCATAAGTACTATATATATATATTTTTTTTTCAAACATACTTATAGACTTCAGAGTAATAAATAACTGCAAGTCCCGAATCTGGATCACTGCAGTGTCTTGAAACGCTTTCTTCACGGGAATCAGAACACTTACGGGCTCATGTATGACTGGGTAATCACTTTTCTGCCTATCATTCGGAAAGATATACATGAAGACACGCAAAACTCTTAAGGAGTTTCCACATAAAATCAAGTAAACTTTAATTTGTATCACATCTACTTTTACGCACCATAAAAAGTTACCATGACATACAATGATTGTCCTAAAGCCTTTTAAGCCTAATAACTTCACCAGTTAAGCACACAAAGTTAGTATATATATCATTTTCCAAGGTTGGATCAATTTTCTGTTAAACATAGCAAAGAACTTCTTACGAAGTATTAGACTTGAAAAGTAATTTCATTTCCCTTAAAAAAATTTTGACTTCAGTCACCCCGATCACGTCAAAGTCTTCAGGTAAACGGCAATCCTGAAGATCCAATGGATCAACTGGACCGACCACATACAAGTATGTGTCCTTCTAACTATGTATGACCGACTAATTTTCAGCGACAGAAAGAAAACACATCATAACCGCCCCGGTCACTTTCAGTCATCTGGTTAATGGCTACCCTCATTCTCTAAGTAGAAACGAGGACCAAAACATATCCGAGGATATGTCCATCAATCTGAGGTAACCGACTAATTTTAAGCAATAGTGATGTTTTTTTTTTTTTTTAAATAATCACAAAAACATGGTTACTCGGGATTGATCATCCCGTTCAGCTCAATTAGGTTTTGAAATCTGGATTTATCAAACGCTTTTGTAAATAAATCAGCGAAATTTTCCAGCGTATCGACCTTTTCGACCTTGATCAGTTTCTTCTCAGCACAATCCCGTATGAAGTGATGACGAATGTCAATATGTTTAGTTTTACTATGCTTCACGGGATTGTTAATTACTGAGATGGCAGCAGTGTTATCAATTAAAATAGGAGTGAGTAAGAAATTCAGACCATAGTCGCGCAATTGTTGCTGAATCCACAA